>NW_010404150.1:0-34636 GCF_000710305.1 Buceros rhinoceros silvestris | reverse complement strand
CTCTTTCCCCTTTGGTAAATTCTATTGGTTTGTGGAAAAAAAAAAAAACCAAACAAAAAACTCCACCACTAACAACAAACCAACCCAAAACACCCCTAAGTTCTAAATCTGCTGTATGACTTAACAGTGTCTCTGCTGGGCTCCTATAACCTCTTCAGCTGCACTGTGGTGCTACCTCTATGGTAGCCACTGAGGCCACCTGAGTTCTTTGAAGACAGCAAGAATCTTTGATCCCATTGCGCATAGATGACATCAGAATACTTTGGAGGACCAGGAAGGAAATACGGCAAGAATCCTTTTACAAAGGGTAGTATATTGTTCACTGGCTCACAGTCTAAATAGCAGCAGCTTCTGCAGCCATGCAGAAACACCTTTCAAAGAGGCCCTGGAAGCTCCCAAATGAGCCCAAATGGCCCTGGCAGCATCTCAGCTGGAAAGCTCAGTGGCACTTCTGTCTTTTTGCTCCACCGTGGAGCAGAAACCTGCTGGTTTCTGGCCTGTACCTGCTTCTTGCTTTGCCTTTCTGTCTATCACAGAGGCTAGCAGCTTGCTGTACAAAGCCAGAGTGCCTGCTGCCCAGAAAAAGACAGCTACAGTGTGCTTTACAAAAGGATTTCAACAAGGACCTTACAGGGGCCTTGTAGACTCTTCTGGGAAAACCCTCCCATGTGTGAGAAAGCATGAGGGGAAATAGAAAAGTGACTGACCGTTGGGTGAGGGTTGCTAAGCAAAACTGGGTATCTTTAACACAGTGGAAGGTCAGAGCTGAGATGGAAAGAATTCCAAGCAAAAATGAAAAAAATTTGATGCAGAAAAGGGAACTGGAGAAGGAGGTGAATCAAAGGCTGATGTAGACAAAGTTGTGAGCAAAACCAAAGATCTCAGCAAAAGTCATCTGGGGAACACTAAGTATGCAAAGAATGAAAAATGGCCCATACTGTTTGGGTGAAGAACTGAATTTTAAAGAGCTGTTGCTAAAAAGAGAAAAGAAACTCTAGATTTAGCCAATATCCTCATCCCTTCCCCAGCCAAGGAGAGATTCCTGGAGTGGAAGAATTTACTGCAGAAAGCCAGAAGAATTTTCCAGAGCTGGGAGTCAGGTGTGTATTGTGAAAAAACAAAACCAGAATAAATAGAAGACTGTGTGGCAGAGTGGGATTGTATTTGCAGCATACTTGGTGCGGGCTGCTTGGAAGATGAAAAAAAGATCTTGATTTTAAAAACAGGAGCTGAGGGAAGAAGGCAAGAGAAAAAGATGCATTTTGGATCATACACATTTCCTACATTAAGTTAGCATGATGCTGAGTAGACAACAAAGAGTGGGAGAAATAAAAGGAGTTAAAAGCATTCAGTGAACATACAGGACTAGTGCTGCTGACTGTTACAAATGGCATTTTCCTCTTCCTGTTTTAAAGAGCCTTTCTCTGAGCAAGAAAAAGAAGAGGTAGCAAGACCCAGGATTTGTTATTCAAATCCTAAATTATTAATAGCAACACAAACAATCTTTCCTGCCTTACAGGGAAGCATTACAGCTTCCCCTAGCCAGCCAGAATAAAAGAGTACCTAACTAACTGGGTGTAGTGCTAGGGGCTCATCCTCTCTCCAGTTCTTTTTGATCCTCCTTCATTTCCAGCTACCATCTCCTTGTGAATTGCTCCTCTTGGCTGAAGTCTGCCAGATTTTCTCAGAGAAGGTGGCCTGTATCTCCCCTACCTCCTTTAGAGGGGTCCTTTCACCAGGGCATCCTGCTACCACAGTCTATGCCCTGACTTCCAATGGGAAGAGTAACAAAGGACATGAAAGGCATTACCAGCACCAAGAGCTTATGTCTTGTAACACAAGTGTTTGGCACACAGTATTTTAAAAAGCTTATTTCAATTATTTTTATTATTCTTGGGTTTTTCATTGTGGATCTGAGAAGAGGTATTCCTACTACCCTAAAAATCAGGATGTAATGTGTACTTTTTGCATGCAAACAAGTGCAATGCGGTATGCTGAAAAATGACTACTATCATTACTATTAATGAAAAATAATGATAATGAAACTCACAAGATCAGGATCTGCCAGCTAGCTCCCAGAATACACACATCCCTGTATGTATGCTAACAAGATCCATTCTTCCTTCTCACCTCAGGCCAGCCAAAAGCTTTGTGACTGTTTACATTTTGTCTGATCTGATGCTTTGCCTTCCCTCTGACAAACGTCTCTCCTTCCATCTGTGGAGTTCTTCCCAGGGACAGGAGAAGAATAATTCCTACTAACTCTCCTTATCAACAGACACGAGTGTCTCATCAGAATGATCATAAAGCCTATGAACACCTCTACCCCGAAACAACTTCCAGTGCCAGCTGATCTAATGATTAGGTTGGTCTCAACAGTTAATCCTCAAGATACTGCTAAAAGCAGTAGGAGGCTACAGAGGGTGAGCGAACCTTCTTTCATGAGGATCTGCTTTGCCATCAGCAGTGGAGAGGCGTTCTGACTCAGGGCTGTTCACACGGCGGTATCTTAGGGAGCGCACTTGTGCAGTAGGGGACTCCGGAGGCACTCGGACAGGGGAACTGGGGCAGACACCATTTCTCTGCTCCTCTTCCACCATGCACTGAGTCTGTAGGGGGTAAACAGAGAGAACCTCAAAATCTGATCAAAGACATTGATTCCCTATTCTTCACTGTTGCTTTCTGCTGTCTGCCAAAGAGTTTCAGATGCATTTTCACAACCAACACAAGTGACGTTTGAAGGAACGCAAGGGTCCATATACCCTGGCAATTATCTAGTATTAAACCAAGGTAAATCCATTAAATTAATTAAAATATATAAACATCTCCACAAAGCAGCCTTTGTATTTCAATTACCCGGAATAGTTGATCCAAAGGAGTTACCATGGCCTAACCTACAGCATACACAAGCCCTAACCACTTATCCAACATGTCTAAGAGCCCTTGTTTGTAAATATTTTTCTATGCAGCATCCATGTATAATATTGCAATGTACATACTTCTACTTCTGATGAACTTTATATGACTAAACCATCTCCTAATTCTCAGGGTAATTTTACGGTTTTTTGGGTTTTCTCTTTGTTTTTTTAAAATCTTGATCTTCTAAACAAAGCCCTCCAGAACATATATTCAACCATAACACCTGTAAGAGCCTTCCACAGACCCAAGGTCATGCAGGAACCTAAACATGCTCGTGGACACTCGTGAGCATGTTCATACTCATGTCTTCATACCCTACCAGTACATGTTTTCTCTTTTCATACGGCCTTAGTAAATTTGACATTTTTTTCTGAATTTAGCAGCAAACAAAGGAGCAAAACTCGGTGACTGTAACACAGCTGCCTTTCTACCTTCCATGGTGCTGCTTCCCCTTCAGAGAGAACACTTTCTCAGGCGAAAGCAGAGAGGCAGAATGGTCCATGGGCTACAGCAGGATTTGCATTCAACCTTGTTGTGTTGCCAGCCATGCAACATCAGCTGCTACACACTCTCTCTGTGAGAGGACGTGCACTGAGGTGCCAGTGTGAGTTCCTAGTATGGCGAGTGTTTACCCTTCTCTGTAGCATGCCCTACATTCGCTTTCCCTCTATTAATGTCAGAGGGCCTGAATGTAAGCAGGCTTCTCAGGTAAATGCTGCTGATCAAGACAGCTGCCTTTGTGTGCGCCCTGTGTATACAGCAATTCAATCAGTGTCCATAAATTAGCAGTTCTAAACGATTCAGGCTTTGTTTGGAATGCAAAACTAAGGAGCCTTTGGAAGTAGGGACAGTGGAGGAGAACTTTCAGGCATTACAATAAAAGCAGAATAGAATATAATGATTTAATCTGTAATCCATTCAGGTCAGGAGAAAGTGACAAAGGAAGGTCAAATGTGTTTGTGAAAGGAGCAAAGTGCTGATGTAACTCTTGGGTAACAGGCACCTTGGTAAGAACCAAGAGCAGAGGATTGGGGGAGAGTGTGGGAGAGAAGGAAGAGGCTTCTGAAAAAAGCACAGAATGAGAACTTCGATCCAGTGGAGGAAGGAGAATGAGAAGGAGAATTCAGAAAGGTCAGTGACAGTAAGGAAGGAAACTGTCCTTAGCACAGAAATAAGGGAAGTGGGAGGGAAGGAGATCTTAACTGTGTGAACAGAGAAATAAGGATGACCTTACTGGGGGGAAAAAACATGGCAAGATCTACTAATGACCTAAATACAAAGAACAAGACAGGGAGAGCCAGAGTTACTTGCAGCGCTAAGACTAGAAGATGAAGGATGGTGAAGCTGTGAAGAGCAGAAGGGTGTTTTCCACACCAGCTGCCCTTGCAATTCTGAAATACACAAGGGATCCCTGAGATTACAAGCAGAGGTGAAGCTGTGCCCTTCAATATCAAATCTATAACCTCCCTTTTTTATCCATGTGGTGACTGCGACATAAATAAAAACTGATTCTCTCCCAGAGAACAGTCAGACTAAAGATAACAACCCTCACTGACAGGAAGGACATATTCCTCTCGCTGAGGCGAGCATGATGCCCTGGGCTCTGTTTCATAGACTGCTGCACAGCTAGCAGAGGTCGTCAGAACTGGTGCTCATTCCCACGCTGACCAACTCATTCAGCTTTTTTGCCAGTAAACTGACAAGAAAGAGGCATATGTCTCGACAGGAGAGTCACCTTGTCATGCTGTGGATCTTGTAGAAAACTCTCCCGTCTCTAGCTGCTGTTAGGACAGGGTTTGTGAATGACAGTGCTGGGTACCTAAGACACGACATACAACTACCATGCAGAAAATACATTTAGGAAGCCCTTGTGCACATCTCAGTCTGACCGAAGAGCATCGAGGCACCTCATGGTTTAAAGGAACAGGAAAACAAATAGGAGTTATTAGGATTTTTTTGTAATTCTTTTTTTTGTTATTCTTTTTTTTGTTGTTGTTTTATGTTGTGGAAACAGAACTGTCCCGCTCTACCAGGCTTTTCTTACTTCATGTGCCTTCAGATGAGAACCTCTGGGAATGCACACAGTTTTATCAGTGAGAGATGAAGAAGTGATTTGAAGTGAGATGAAGAAATGATTTTTTAATAATTCTCAGTATTGGGGAATGCCACTGGTAATGTTCCATACAGATAACACATGGATCCAAATTACTTCCAATGAAGAATTCTGAGCAATTTACATGAGATTATTTCTTGTCCATGAACAATGTTTTCTGATAAGATAGTAGAGTTATCTATAGGGCTGAAAGAAGGACTAACTTCGTGCCAGTAGAGACTGAAGTGAATCTTGGTCAGACCCAGAAGACTGGTGGATTTAACATGCTATCCGCAAATGTCCATTAAAAACAGGGTTAAAGTGAAAGTGAATCCAAAATGCCCTGATAATATTTTAAGTCTGTTTGATGAGGGTTTCTCTGCTAACAGATTCTGTATGTATCTGATGTCATGGCACGTGACATTGTGATTTTTAAATAAGAATTGAGATCAAAACAGCAAATACTAATTTACTTACAATATATAAGTTGATCTAATAAATAAACTGGTAGATTCTCATACTTAACATTTACTATGGAGTCATTGTTCAATGGGGATGCCTCCAAGAAATGAAGTAACATTTATAAGAAAGGACTGAGAAACACCTTAGGGATTACGAAGAAAACCAACTGAAGTATACACTCTATGCAAGCTAAAAAGTCTAATATGATCTTAGAAGGCAGAAATATGAGTATATTCAATGATAGTTTCCCTCGCTCTTCACAGAGGTGAAACCATCATTAGATGCTTTTTATAGACTGTGCTACCCTTAGAAAGGAAAGGTCAAAAATTGGAAGAGAAAAAGCAGCAATGATTCAAGATCTGGAGAAATGTGGCTTATGAAGACATCTCTGATGAAATTTATTTACCCAAGAGGTTAGGATACGATAAAATTTTGGTTTATAATTTCCAAACCTGGGACATTTCTGATATCGTATCGGCTATGCAAGGACTAGAATTCCATTGCTTTAAGTATAAAGATCCTAGTTAATGATATATGTACAGAAGATTCACTCTAGCATTATCGTCCCCCAAAATGTCATTTGCATAAAGATTCAAATTAATCCCAATGGCTTTTACTCTATGAAAAAACTGTTTGTAAATTCTCATTTCCAAGGGAAATTCCACAGTGCTTTTTGGGCTGCACTAGGTAGGATGCTACAGCAGTGCTCTGGGCAGCTTCTAGTAGTCTATAAATCTATTGCCCTAAACCCAACAGCCACAGGAGACAAATAAATGTTCTTTACTTTGCTAATGCTGATCCTGAGTTTGTTTCGATTCACATCTGTCTCTTCCCAAACTTCAGCCTCATTGAAAGCGGTGTTTGGAGCCTGACCAAGGCCTTCAGCTGGCCGGCCTGAAAGGATGGGAGGAGCATTCTCCTGATCACTCAGATGTTCACCCTGTAGGACATCCTCAGTGTTCTCACGAAGCAAGTCCCCAGGTACTGGAGTGACATTAACCACCCTATGGAAGAGACAAGAAGAAAGGTAAAATTATTAGTACTTAAAGAAGGAGGCCTATCACACTGCCCCACAGAAATTACTTAACAGCTTTTGGGGTATTACCAGGTAGAAAAAACAGGCAGTCCAGCACTATGATAAACCAGATATGATAACCTTAAGTAGAACAGGAGGATTCCACCTAACATACAGTTGGATCAGTGAAAGCACCTTGGGATCCATGATGCACAGGCTACAAACTTCTTCAGAAGTGCCCATTACACAATATTTAGCTTAGACAAGAAACCCCCCTCTTTGCATAAGCAAATGAGGCTTAATAGGCCTTACAGCTTTTATCTTCTATAATATTAAGCTTTATCTTCTATAGTATTACTAAAGATTATTGTTATCCCTTAATATCAGCCCCCTCAAAAGCACCAAGACAGACCAGTGAACTAAACCTTATCAACTTTCATTTGGACTCATTTCCATCTCTAAGTACCAAGCTCTTGTGCACCAGCAGGTGAAACACCCTGTAAAGGCTGAGGAGCTGTGTTCGAGTCACGACCAGTGCATGCACTCTGCTTTGTTCAGCTCGCTGTCAATGACAAACACAGTAAGGCAGCAACTGCCTCACAGCAGGGGCTTTCACAGAAGCTTCAGCCATATATGCCATATAATATGCAAAATATACAAGCATATATGGGTTCCATCAATCCTGGACAAAGGTCTCCAGACACCCCTTAACGTGACTCCAACCCCCACGCTCATCTCCAGTAGAAAATGTGTTTTCAAGATAGCAAAGGTCTGAAACTGGGTTCCACCACCTTAGATATATGTTAATATATATAAAATAAAATCAAGTGGTGACTGCCATGCAGGTCCAACTTCCCAGGATCATAATGGCCTTGAAAACTTTCAAAAATTAACTTGTTACTGAGCTTGTTATTGAGGATATCCATAGTCTGACTGGCACAACCGCAATACTTACCCAAACATGGCTGCTGTTTGCCTGGTGTTTTGCTGTGGTGGAGTAGAGGTGCTAGTGGACAACAATATATCTGTACCAGCCTTCTCCCAGTCAAAGGCTTCATTTTCAGTGATGCCTCTTTCTTTCATGCTGTTCTCAAAAACGGACATGATTAGCTGGAACAAATTTACAAAAATGATTTATGTTAAGGAGCTGAGCGTGGCTTTCACAAAAAATCTGATGTACGAGCATGAGAACAAGTGCAGCTTACAATCTCCGTCTTGTCTACGGAAGATACTAAGAAATGAAAACAAATGTCATAAAATTGTATCAGTTTTTTCTCAGGCTGGTTTTAGCTTGGTAAATGAAATTTCCTTAAATCTATAAAAGAAGTGCATGCAGCATTTTGACATGGATTTGATGAAATCTTGCAGTTAACTTGTTATTCTTAACTCAAAAGCCTTAACTGCAGTTCAGCTTTCCTGTAGATTAGGCATATGCAGAGTAGTGCATTTGATATGTAGAGTTCAAGGGCTGCCAGAAGACAAAAAACACGACAGGAAAACAACACGGTCCTAGGATGCAGATTCACTGCAGTGTCTGGCTCAAATACCGCTTGGTTCGGAGCCCTGTGATGTTCTTATGCATAATGTGGCCTGCCACATTTGGCTGTGTAAGAAAATAAAACTGCAAAAGTGATGATATTTCTTTGTTTCTCTATAAGATGACAGGTACAAATGTTCATGCTGACATGGATTATGCTTGTTGCTTTCAAAGAACAGATATTCTTCAGAAGAGAATAAAACTACTGGCAACAGTGTTCAATGCATCAGTGTGTTACCCTGGGAAATCTGATGTTCTGCTGTCAAAGAGAAACTGGATGCTATAGGCCAACACAGCTGTATGCGTGGTCCTGCATTTCTAATAAGATTATTCCACTAAAAAATGCAGAACGGAGAAGATTCAGCTCGAAGTCTGTATGGATAGGCAATATGGTGACAAATACATTTGGTTTATGGCACTGAATTAGCACTAAGTTATGAATAAAAATTGCCACGAAGAAACCCCCTATTTGTTTGCATTTATATTTCAGTCCTATTTATCAGCACGATCAGAGGGCCAGTAAAATGCCTGTTTGCAGCTTTTGGCATCTTTTTCCTCCTTATTGTGTCCTAATATCCTAGAATTAGGTGCTCCACTCCTGCAGTGGCTTTATGTTTGATTAAAACAATTCCCAGAGTTGACTGTTAGTGATATCAAGGAAGAGGTAACATCTGTCCAGAGAGTGGATGTGCCATGGCAACAGTAGGAGCTTCTTTGATTTAAGAAGGATTTTACTTTTGTGACAGTTTAATATGATAGGATTGTGTTTCTGTGATGTTAGCCTCATGCCACAATGCCCCCTTTTACCTCCGATGGAAATCGGAGTTGTGATGCTGCTATTGGCAGGGAATTTCTTGCTCAAAACTGAATGTGAATAACTAAAGGGTCACGGTCTTGTTTTTTAGTAAATGCATTTCTGGTATTTAGTAACCTTATCTCTTTCCAATATGGCTGTGAAGACATTATGATAGAATGTGTGAAGTCAAGGTAGACAACGTTCACTGCTCATTCTGCATGCATAGAAGTAAACTCTTCACAGAAGGCTGGTCAGGTATATTCTGTCCTGGATAAATCCATGCTGGCTCTTCCCAGTCCCCTTCTAATCTCTTATAAATCTGGACATGCGTTCCAAAAGTAGTTATTTCAAAATGAGCCCAGCATCCCCCTTCAGCAAGAGTATAATGCCCAGCATAGCTATGGCTGTACAGACTGCTCCATTAAGACTTTAGTTGGTATACCACGGACCTAAGAGTAGATAAAGGCTGAACTGACATATTTTCTTGGCAGTAACAGACCTAGCCTTTTGGTGTTTGGACGGAACACAAACCCAAGGGAAGTGATTATGAAGCATGTGCATCTTTTTTTCAAAAACTTTATGAATAATCATTTGATGGTGTTTGAGGCTAGATGAAGAGACTTCATGGAAGGCTGAGCTCACGTCATGAGGGAATGGAGAAAAAGATAGTAGATGACTAAATGTCATCTTCTTACAACACTTCCTTGATGTATGAAGATATTCCAATTTCTCTCTACTGGTTGAGAATACTGCATGTCTGTTATCCATGCGCCAGGTAAGAAAAGTTATGTACACCTAGATGTAACCTAAAAATTAGGCTCAAATCATGAAGTTACCAGACGGGACCAACCTCCAATACATCCAACATGTAGTTTACACCACATGCAGACAGTGAAAGCAAGCCTGTAGTTGGTCTTACATAGAAAAGAGCTTCTAAGTCATTGGGAAGCTGTGGTGGAAGACCAAGAGTTTGGATAGGTCTCACTGGGCATTGCTCGTACACAAAGGAAATGCTGGCCATCCTGGAACCCTGGGGTAACAGGAAAGGCACAAGCCAGTATATTTCATTCAGAGTAGCTGTACTGTACAGCAATCATTCCACCTCTCCAGGGTCCAGAAAAAGAAGGGAGGCAATGGCTACAGATGCGAATCAGATCCTCTTTCTCGCCTACAGGGTAAGCAAAGATCCATAGCACCCCAGTGAAAAGAAATACAGACGTTTCCCTTGGAAGGTTATCGGAGTCACAGGAAAATGTTACTGAAACAAGGGCAGAGCATGTACTGGATCAGCTTTGCCCCTTTAGGGCTGTTCAGATTTCTGAGCTTCCTACTGGGCCAGATTTAACAACAGACAGGGATACGCAGTGGAAGAAAATACATCGGATAAACCAAACTGCAGCACAGCAATGGGAACTAGGGAACCCTTGTAGTACCTCCTGCCCGCCCAGCACTGGACTCAGTAGCTGTAGGCTGGTAAGGGCATGAATTGTCAGGCCATGTGCCAAGACTAGATCATGTCACATCAGAGCACATCAGCTTCCTTAAGACAATGTGTAATTCTAACTCTTTGAGTTTCAAAACCACTAGTGTGATAAAGAAGAGGCCTGACACATTTCTCTATTAAAGATGTTCACGTCCAGGAGGATGTAAAGCTTAATTGCACATTTTGTAGTAGCGTACCATATTTTGGGCTGATGCCTCATAAAATGAGAGAGAAGCAGCCAGCTGTGCAGAAATTACCCATAATACTGTCATGAAACATCCTGTCAAATGCCTTCTCCTGGCCAAGGATGCGTACAAAAGGGCCATTCTCTTATACAATCACAGGTGATATGATCAGTTTTTCTTGGCTGAAATGCAATTCACAATCCATCAGCTAAGGGAATACTGATGGGCCTCCGGGCAAAGGCACCCCAATTCTTATAATGTTCCAGGACCAAAGGTCCTCATTGTGGTACTTATTGCAAAGAGATGGATCTTTGAGAAGTCAGCCACCTCCCCAACAATACCTGAAACCACCACTCTACCAGATGGCCCCAGCATGCAACTGTAGTAGAAAAGATATTCATGTAGCTTCACATCCTATCTTCACTATGCCAGAGAAAAGGCATGTCTCTCGTACTGTCAAATGAGTCAGAAAACCCAAAAATGTTCCTTTAATGCCCATGTCATCCTGCTGTGGAAGCGTTAACAGTTTGATTCTAACCGTGAACCAAGACTGACAAGGATCCATTGAAGGCCTGATGACAGAGGCCATGACCCAAGAAGTGCAAAACCACAAGATATAAGTAACATCCATCACATGACAGCTATTTTATTCTAGCATGATTTTCATCACCTATATCTAGACAAAACTTGTGCCATATATCCATCAGAGAGTAGTGGTCTCCAGTCACACTTAGTCTTCAGTTACAGCCTGGTATCTCTCTCTTCCGACACAATCTCAAGGGCCCAGAACTATGACAAAATCGCTACTCAGCATGAAGTGTGCTTAGGAGAATCTAAAATGGCAAGGGAAGGCAGCTGATTACTGACAAACACTTTTTGATGCTTGACCTTGGGGTATAGATGTCAAGAGCTAAGAACTAGACACTTCCCATGGATCTAGAGCCTCAGTCTGTGACCAAGTATGGTCCCAGGAAGTAGGTGCAGAAAGAACAGACTCACCATCCCATCAGCCTGTGGGCCCAGCTAAGACCTCTGGCTAAGTAAGAGTGAACCTGTTGCAGACACATGATAAAATAATCGCCTTTTCCCCTCAAGGCAGGTGACTATTTGGATGCTGCAAGGTATCAACTGTAGTCTTGAGTGTTAGCAATGTTATTTTCAAGCATTAAGGAGGATTATGATCTTTCCAGTCAGAGCTTGTAGGAGAAAAGACAGTAGCGTGATTACTTAATTGAGGCAAACAAGCGATAATCATGGTGGCTAACAAATCGAAAAAAGGGAAAAAAAAATCACATAGGGGCAAGGATGTGAGTAGAACTGCAAAACTAGAAGACAGAGCTGAAAGAATTCACACAAAGAAAAGCCGCAAGCCAAGCTAGAGGGTGGATGGAGAAAGAAAGCTCAGAGATGGGAGAGGACTGAGGTTTTGTTTGTCTGGGTTTTTTGGTTGTTGAGTTTATTTTGTTTTGTTTTTTTAAACAACAATATGAAGAAGGAAGAATGGCATGAGGGGAAAGGAGTCATGGGATCACTGAGATGAAATATCTGTATTGCCTTACACCCCTAAAATCTTTTTTCTGGGACAGTGATGAAACAAGTCTGAAGATATCAGATGCAGATGCGTTTACTCTTGCAATAGTTAAGGAGTGCACAATTGTGGTGAGTGCTACGGATGTATTTCGCCCCTCTCCCTTTCTCATCCTTCACGCTAGCATGTCTGCTTGGATGGACAATCCCATCCTGACCAGATACTGGCAGAGCTGAAGAAAAAGATTGCAAACTTCAGGACATGGACCACTTGGAGCAAGGAGGACATCATCATCAGCCAGTCCCCTATCGTCTGTCTCCATTTACAAAGGAGCACAGAAGGAGTGGCTGATCCAGTATGGCTCTTCTTACATTCATGTCTAGCCTCTTTCTAAAGCCAAAAGCATTCTACGATATCCAGTAACCTGCAAAGCCAGAAGACAAACATCAGGAGAAGTTAGAGAGATAATACATCAGAATTCAGACAAGGAGGGAGCAGGGAGCAGTCAGAATTCATCTTATTATCAGATGCTCACACGCAGTGTTTATACATCACTCCCCATTTCCAAATCATTGAAGCAGAAGAGGAAAGATTTTACCAAAAATTCATGCTACTGCAAAAGAAGTCAAAGCTTTACTTGGTACACAGAGATGGGAGCCATCAAAACTGCATTGTCATTTGATAAAATGGAGTATTATAAAGCCTTAGGAATGGAAGAGAACATAGTACCTGCAATTTATAATTTCATGGGATACATATATCTTGAACATGCAAAGCTGGCAAGTCCCAGCCTCACAAAGGTAGAGCTGGACAGGGTTCAGAGGAGGACATAAAACCAAAGGTATGGAAAGGTTTCCTTCTGGGCAAAAAGCAAGTCAGTACACTAGATCCTTCAGTCTGAGCCAGAGAGTAACTGAGGAGCAATACCATGGAGGTCTGTAAGATTCTGTGTGGCTGGGAAGTGGGAGAGGGGCTAGGGACCAGCATTGACAGTTACATCCAAGATGTAAGGGGCATGAAATAAGGCTGGCAGCTGGCAAGTTTAGAACAAACAGAATAAAGTAGTTCTACTGGAAATATCTAATACAATTACTTGTTCAAACCAGGGCTAACTGTGAAGTCAGACCAGGTTCCTCATCTAGTCAGCTTTTGGAAATGCTCAAGGATGTAAATTCCACAGCTTCTCTAGGTACTGTTCCATACTTGAGAGCCCTCATTCTGATTTTTTTCCACCCCTAGATTTAGTCACGATTTCCCATGCTGCCTCTGAGAAAAGTCTGCCTCTATTCTTCCCACAACCATCCCTGAGACAGTGGAAGACAGCAATCAAACCCTCTTTTTGACTTTTCTTCCCCAGGCTAAACAAACCCAGTTCCTTCAGCATCTCCTCAGTCCACTTCCATCCCTCTACAGCCCTCCATCTTAGTGGCAAATATTATTTTTCCACTGTACTACCCAGAAAATATTTGCCTTTTTTCTTCTTGTTTAAAAAAGTTGTCATCGCTATGCTGCAACACGTACATGGCTAAAATACAAAAGCACTGTTGCAGAGAGTTTGCTGGAACACCCTCCTACCATTTCCCCCCTCGTTTGATGCACTGTCCACAGGAGAAGGCATTCATATAAGACTGCACAGATCTGGTAATAAAACGGTTTTTTATCACTCTGGCTTTAACATACAGAGAAGACCACTGTGATAAAAAAGGGACACAGGATCAAGTTCTCTCAGTTACATTGTGTTAGGTGAGCTCCTGTAACTGATCTCACATATGCTGATAGTGAACAGAGTAAAAAAAAATCTTAAGATTAATATTAATGAAAGAGATAATAACTAAGGCCTATATAGTCTGCAAGAAAACAAAGGGGCTGGTGTGCACTGTTGAGCTGTTGGCATAGGCTCTCTGCAGACTTTGGCAAGCTGTGCTAAAATTCCATCACAATTAGAGTATCTCAACACTTTTGTGTTTTAACAAAAGTCAGAAGTACCCTGTTGCTTGAAAAGAGCTTTATGGTCTGGTGTACAGGATTACTTTGGACAGGGTGGTGGAAGGAGAAGAAAAAACTCTTGAGATGTTGAGGAACTGTACAGTCCAACCTTTTTCTCCTAGTCCTAGGGAATGTATTCCTCAGCCAGATATGAACACATGCATGGAGACGTTGGAAAATCCAAGTGCCAATCCAGAGTGGCAGTTACCAGACTGGCAACAAAGAAAGGGTCCTACCTGATAATCTGGCTTGGTGAAGTAGTCTAGGCTTGCAATATGATCCAGAAAAAGGTGGAACTCTGAAGGCATGTGTTTTAACAGCATTCGGTGTTCATACTTTTCTTTTATCATGCCAACTTGTTCCTGGAAAAAAGAGAGTATCTCAGAGACAAGATCTCTTCTATTGCTTCATATTCATACAGTCTTACCATTCCTAGAACATTGCCTCTTCTTAGGCTCAGCACTGTGTCTATACACTTCCGGTTGGTGTCCCTAGCTAAGCGACGTTGAGGACTGCAGGCAAAGGTCAAAGGGGAATTCTGAGTCTGAAATACTCTTCAGAAGCTGCCTCTTTAGCAGAGCCTTCTGCACAGGCAACTTATTTCTTTCCAGGTATTTTATTCTCTAGCAGAAAGTGTCTCCATCACAACACGAACAGTTAGCTTTATTCTGCATAACTTTACAGTTGCAATTCTCATTTGGCTTTGCCACATGGCAAAGTGTTAGCCTCCTGCCTTTCCAAAGGCTCTGTTTATTTGTCAAAAGGACAGCTCGGCCTTTCCATTTTGTTGTTTGCTTTGCAAGAAGAAATTCAGTTGCTTAACAATGTACATAAGAAAATGTCTAGCTACTCCAAGTAAGGTAGGTTCCACACCATGTAAGAGTAGAAAAAAGCAAGTTAGCATCTTGCAGCAAGATGGGATGAAAAGCAGGCTCTGGCTTTACTTCAGCAAAAGGCTGCACTGAGCTGAAGGAATCATAATAATAAAAATGTAGCAACCTATCTTGAGCACAGACACTGGATTTCCTACCTTATCTTTGATCTTTCGCCATGGAAGCTGACCAACCGCAAACTCCACCAACATGTAAAAGAGGGACCACAGATCATCATGTCTACCCATCTCCTAGAGAAAAGAGAGACAAAGTCTGAGAGGCAAAGTTCCATGCTGCTCAGTAGTAGTCCAGGTGTGCTCTCCAGATGAACTACCTCATTTTAAAAAGCAGGAAGAGAAGTCATACTTCCCATTCAATGATAAAAGAAACCAGATTAAAAACTAAAGATGAAAAATCAAGCATTTATTAAACTTGGGAATGTCAATACAGTCACCTGAATAACCTAATTTGTTTTCCTTTAGGAAAAGAGCTTTGGAGAGAGCTTTTTACCTGTACCAGAAAGCACTTTCCATAGCACTCTACCTCACTGTGTATACAGGAGGGGAATATTTATTAATGGGATGTGTAATAACCACGATCGAGGGAAAAAGAACCCTGTGTGTAGAAAGCCTTTTTCATTATTATTTTAAGCTAAGTATCATTCAATCTCTTTTCACAAGACAGCATTTACTCAAGGGTTTTTGCAAAACACTCAAACACCACAACAATTTACAGATCTAACAGATGTAACATTTCCACATACCACTCTCCTCCTGGCCTAGCAAATGGGAAATTGAAACATGAGACTGAAATTGTCAAGTACATGAAGTAATTTTTTTTTTGTGCTCACCATCCAACGTCTAGAACACAATTTCTCAGAATAGCATGCATTATACAGACTTTTTTGTGTCTAAATATACCTTCAGCTGATGCCAGCTACAGCTGGCACTATTCACCTCCTCCAAAAATTATACCTCAGGTTTTTCAGTGTCTCCCAGAAAAAAGAATGAATTCATGATGGCATTCAAATGTCCTCCCCACATCACACCTTCCACCTTCTGCAGGTAGTAACTTCTTTCCCTAAAAAAACCCTTGAAACTTCCTCATATGTCACAGGTCATCCTACAGACTCATCCCAAATAACACCAGAAACCTGGAGGTAACACATGAGGACTGAGAGTTTCCATCCAGCAAGGACTTAGCAGCAGAACCAGAGAACTTACAGTTTATTGTCTACACAGGAACATTACCAAAATAGTACAAACGAGTGTTTTGAGAAGAACGTTGGATGAGAGTTCTGGAAGAACTTAGAATGAAACAGGGCAGACAGCATGTAAATAATGGCTCTTTTCAGGAAAAAATAAACCTAGCTTTCAGTAGGTAGCTCTTCACCTGACAGCATAATATTAAAAATTCCAGGTGGAGAATGGATTTGGGGACTAGCACTTGGAAATTTACAGTCAAGTTCTGCTAGAAACCAGCAGCAAGCAGCCTCGTACTTAACCTGATTTTCACTTTAGTGTGGGGGTTTTTTTCCTTAAAAAGTGTCTGATATTGTAATGATTGCAATTATTAAGGCTGCCAACTAGACAGGATCCAATAACTGAATTATATTTAGATTTTACAGTTGACAGCCTTGACCACCTAATGGAATTCATCTGATACACTAACTTCTGTAGGCCAGAAACCAGAACTCACCCTCTTCTGCTCTTGGAAACAGGTTTCTGAGGAGACATAACCTTTGCTGTTAATTCCTTATAACCCAAAAATACTCACTCGGTTTTTGTGTGCATTCACTGAAGCATAGCGGACTGTTCCTCGAAAACCAGCAACATTACGAGGCTGAAGGGAGACAACAGAAAATATCAGAAACAGAGCAGATTACTAAATCCCGTGTGCAGCTGACTCCTGAGAACTCCTCATCTATACTGCTATTTCACATGTACCCAAGTGATAAAAAGTTCTTACTGCCTTCATGCAGCCAGCTAGACAGACAGCATCCTCCAATTTTGCATTTCTAGAAAAGCTTATTTTACAGAGAGGGCAAGGTGGTTACAGTGACAGGTTAGAACAGCAGTAGTCTAGGCATGATCCAAGATTGTATTTTCATTTTTAAACTCCAGGTCAAGGGAAAAGCTAGTAAAGAAGTGCCAAGTGCAAAACTGAGTCGTAGATAACATGAGCTAAGCAAAGCCTGAGGGCAGCCTGGTGAGGATAAGAACGGGGATCCCCTACTCTGACACAGGGCCACACGCGTTTGCTGACACTGCTTGTCAACATCCTCCGTAAGACAAAGCAAATGAAGAACCTCTGACTTTCAGAGATTCCCCCTCCCCCGCTCAGATTCTTTCCAGTTTATTCTAAACCATGTATCTTTATTTCCTCTTTCTCTGATTCCCTTGTTCTTCATGTCCTTGTGAAGTTAAGGCTTGATACAGTGGCCTTGGGAAGAAGGCAGTCCTTCTGTGACTCTTTCAGAGGAAGCTGGAAAGGGGCTGAGCAGTGCTTCCAACTCCCTCTATTGCTGCCTCTACAAGAACATCAGACCATGAAAATTCACTTACTGAAGATATCACTGTTCTGAAAAAATTGCATTTAAATGACATCCAGCAAATCCTTTCAGCTTAGCTAGAAGCACTAGAGTTAACTGCAGTGCTTTCAAAATTCGGGTGGCAAAATCAGGTTCAGGCCCAGACATTTCCCACCATAAGACTAAGCTTGGGCAAAGAACTAAACATACTCATAATTAAGATCCTACTCTTGAAGAGATTTGAGTGCATTAATAACAACTCTAACTGGGTAACTTGCCCCACTTAGGCGTATTGATTCATGTTTGTTCTTTCAGCTGTGCCTACGCTTTCAGAACTAATCCTTTAATTCTGTACTTTTATTCTAGGGCACCCTTCTGTCAGTTTAGATGTGTACAATTCCTTCTGTGTACTGGAAAGTTGCTTTGAGTTTCATACTCTGAGAAAGAAGAAAACTTCAAATGTTTTTTAAACAAGTTCACCAACACTGAGCCACTAACGTACACCTGAATGGTGTGTAATACAGCTCTTAAGTTACGGTGACTCCAAGCAAAATAAGCTACAAGTTTACATTACCACTCCTTCATGTTAATCAAACACTCCACGGGGCGAGAACTTGTATGCATATCCCATGCACTTAAGGCAGCATCTACTCTTTAGTAAACCAGCTGCTACTTATTTAGCAGCAGGTAATAGTTAAGATATTATATTCATGATCAAGTACCTTATTGCTCTCAGAGAACACATTTAAGGATTCCCACTGACAAATGACTGGAAAGTATCTTTTCAGAATTCCAGTGAATTCATTGATGCGAATTCCTGAAAAGCAGAATACTGGCCACTGGGATACACCTGTTGGAATCAGCCATCACCACAAATGTCCTCTACATATTCAAAAGCAAGAGGACATTCCTCTTTTCCTTTATGAATGGAAGCTAGTGTGTTCGGATACTTCTCATGAGTCATAAAATAAAAAGTGTACTGTGAACAATTCTAGTGTGTAACCCATGAAGTTTTCAGAACAAATATTGTTCAGTGTTTGCAATCCTTGGGAATTTGTCTTCCACATTCTTTCTCTACTTCAATGTCTGCAGTCATCATTTGCATATGTACTGAACCAAGTAGCTCACGAGCTGGTTTCAGTGTGGATAGCAATGTCTCTAAAAATCGTTTTAGATCAATACTTACTATTTTTGGCGGACAAGCTATCTTTGCAGTCTTTAATGAGGTGTTATTCTGAGAGCAGCTCTAGGCAGTTTGCAATGTAATCCCCTCCTCTTTCAGAAGCAAATCAAGAGCCTAGATGTGTTTTAACTGTGCATCTGTCCCACAGCCAACGTGAAACAGTTCATCAAGCCAGTCCTGCAGCTGATCCCAAAGGGCTCTCTCTCCATGGTACCTCAGTGAAAGGAGAGTATTGCAACTGAGCAAGCCTGCAATTGTTTTGACAGGATGTTTGAAGCTTTGAACAAAATAGGCATATGCTAACTGTGTTAATAGCATCTTTTTCTCATAAAGGTTTCATCTCTTTTAACCATATTTGACTGCCCTGCCAGTCACAAGGCAATTAGTCATACCTTTTGACTGTGTCACTAACCGCGGCAATCAAGTATTTCCATGGCTGTGGACATACCTTGTCCTTCATCCCTACAAACCGCTCCTGACTGAGCATTTATTGTACCACATACTGTATACGCAACTGTCACTGACTTTTCTTCTGAATTCAACAACATTAATTTTCTAGATGATTTCTTTACACACTTCACTTCTTCCAGTTAATAAATTTCATCCCATCACTGCATTGCCTAGCAGTGGAAGAGGGCCTGGATAAAGCATCCTTGCTGTCCAGGCAGGTCCACGTTTGACACAGAATTGAAATTTTAACAGTTAGGAGCTTCAGACTATGGAATGGTATACAACCCAACTGATCTGACTCCCAGAAATTATATGCAGGTAATAAGCTAGCATGCTGAAATAAATTTTAAACCATACCTGATTTATTTTTTAATTTTTTCACATCAGTATTACTATCAAATAGTAATACTATTCAGGGTAAAGTATATCTGTTCCTGCATTCAGGATTGTGTCTAGCACAAAGCTAAGTAATTTTTGACACAGATCTGTCAGGGAGACCACAGAGATATGAAGAATATTGCATCGTATTAGAAGCTTGGTTCAAAATCAGTTTTAGCTTGGGGGAATGTGTTAGATCACTACGACAGAGCAAAGATTATACTCTGTGTTCCTTTCAATATATAAGCAATGTACACTACCTCACAGACAAAGACAGAACTAGGTAACAAAATCCTATATGAAGTGGATGCATTGTTCCAAACTGTGCTCTTTCACATCCATCAGCTTTTCAACATTCTCCATTTCAAATACTCACAATCATTTGTATTTTAAGTGCAAACAGTGCCTCCCTTATGAGTCACATGAAGTTTGTCTTTACTGTATATGTTCCCTTTATTCAGGAGTCTTTGTATTTCCTTATTAATATTAATCCCGGCTCCTTACACCACGTTCATACACAGAGATTAAAATTTTTCCTCTTGTCTCATGGTACCTAGATTGGTATTTTGAATGCCTTGGGTTTCCAGCTTCCTTCCTAAAAACTTCTATTTGGATGCCAGAACTTTCCTCCTGCCACTGATCCCTCCCCAACTTTCTGGAACCCTGTGCAAACATCTCATTAGATCCACCACCTTTGCTCCCGGCAGGCCTGCCGTGATCTAGGATCATTAACCCACCTCTCCCGGAAACAGGAAAATGTTTTCCAGCAGTAAGAAAATGAAAAGAAAGTTAGTGCAGATCAAAGAGAAGGTGGTAAGGGGAGAGAAGAAATGCCACAGATCATGGGAAGCCCTTGGAGATATATATTGATTGAAATGATTTGTTGGAAACGTTGTGAGAAGAAGAAAAAGTGAAAGTAAGCTTTAACTGAACTAAAAGAAAGTATCTCTGTGATTTCCATGAATCTTCTGCTTCCACTGGTTAGGCTCATGGGGAAGATGCAGATCTCTGCATCTCCACATGTTCTGTGGAGACAAATTCTGCACCTCTTAGATGTGTTTTGACTTGCTAATTTAAAGAGCAGTACTTTGTAGAATCATTAATGATTGCAGTATATTTTATCCCAATGGGGAGTCAGAAATTACTAGAGGAAGCTGGAGGCAAAAATGTAAGGTGAGAGAACTTCCCACCCTTGCCTCTGAAACCACAGAAGTGACAGAATCACACTCTCTGGCCCCACCCAAAAGTCTGCCAGCCCTCAGGCAGAATCCCAAGAGTTCTAGGTCTCTATGTCACATTTAGGTAGCTCTCACGATCCTGCTGCAAAAACAAACATATCATGAGGGAAAAAAGAAAGCTAGGTGTAATCTGGACTTTCATATATAATAAAAGCACAAAACAAAATGAAAAACCCAGAAGCATGATGATGGCTCACTCACAACTCATAGCAGAGATGGTTACGAGCAGCGGATGGGAAGCCAACGCATCAAACACAGCCTCAAAAGAAGAGCCCAAAAGAACTGTAAAACAGAGAGAAACCCAAAGAAAAACATGATAAAAAACAACAAAATGAGGAAAAAATTAAACAGAAATGAATTAAAAAGCAATTCAATATCGTATACCTCCAGAAACCTGGGTCTCTTGTTTAGCTCTTGCCATTTCCCAGCATCCTTCCCAGGGCTGGTGGCCCACATTGCCTTTAGTTTCTCAGACACAAAGTGTCGAGTGAGACCTTGTGGTTTGTGAGTGCTCTGTAAAGTGGTGAGAGAGGTCCCTCTAGAGACTAACTTCCCCCTGTTCGTATATCACACCTAACAGCACTAAAAACAAAGCTGAGAGCAGAGGCACATGCAGCCGAACCGTACAGGTCAGTTGTACAGTTCTACTGTGATTTTCCTTCCTAAAATTATCCGGTCTCTACACTTCCCTTCCTCCCTGACTTGAAGTGATCTAATAACCAGCAAGGGGATTTGCTTTTTCTCATCTTTGCCCTCTTCACTCAGAACAAGTTCTAACGTTAGTGTGTAAGTTTTTAAAGATGAACAGAGATGTACTCTTCCCCATCTGAATTGTCATGGGTTCCCACCCAAGATTTTTGGCTTTTTCTGCAACCACCACCTTGCTTTCTTACAAGTGATCTCCTCACAATCACTAGCTTGCCAACTCTACAGGGTTCACAGCTGCTGACTTTATCCATTTTCCCCTTCCCTGATGTCTGCTGCAGTGCTCCACCCAGAAATAGTGATGTCTCCACCGTCAGTGGTGGGGTGCATCGCAGTGGTTTGAAAGAGAGCAGAATGAAAGTCAGTGTTGCTTTTAGGATACGTGAGTAGTCACTGTATCTTAAGATGTGAATTTCACGTTACAGAAACATGAGGGTCACCTTGATCAGAGGCAAGAGCTAACATTATGATACATTATACTACCTTAAAACTCAGTTCAGTAAACTGAGGAAAGACCTCAGCTGAGAGATACTTATTCCAGCAAAAATCAATCAAAAGCAATCAACTCAATGGAGTTGCTGTTTGAGTTTAAGTATTCCTCTTCCTTAAAAATGTGCAAGTTCTAAAAATTCAGATTTTGCATGAAATTTAGTTTTGAGAAAGTTACTTAATCTCCTACTATTCTTTCCAAAGCAAGAGACCTGAAGGAGATGCATTAAAATGCCATCTTTCCTTCTTTACTGTAGAAGAATTCCCAATGGATCAACATCAGAAAAGACCAAGGTAATAATTTTGTCTTTCTGATTAGCATGTGACAACCATCTCATCACAAGATTCCTGTGCCAGAACTTGTGCTGGAGATGAGAATGCCTTTCTCACATTAGAGAATCGGCAAAAAAGAACATTTTTTAAATCAAAAGCTTATTCCAGCTATAAACCTATTTACTCATAAACCACTTATCTTTTGATTTTTAACAAGAGAATTTTGGCCTCAGAGCTGTCCTTGCTTCTTACATGCATGGTCCCATAGGGGAACAAGTAGCACAAAATATCCTCATGGAAAGCATGGGGAGTGCCAAGTAAGAAAGATGTTTTCCATGTGCTGTAACTCAGAGCAGGGGATCCACTGAAATGGAAATGTTCTGGAGAGCATTGTAGCGTTAGTTACATTTAATTTGGGATTTACAGCTCATAACGTTTTCCTAGAGTCAGATGAAGAAGATGGTCTTTTTCTACCAAAAGGCAGAAGTCAGAAGACTGTCATGGCAATCACTGAGGTGCAGAAGACCTAAGTTTAAATCTCTCCACCCCTTGGACAGACATGAAAAACAAACCTCCTTCCATCCAGAGTACATCACAGGGTGCTTTGAGATGCAAGACTAAGAACATCCATGTTGCAGAAAACCCATTTTGCACAGAATAATTGAATATTTATTACTAAGAGAGAGAAAGTGTATGACAGGTACTCTGTAACCTGGTAGCAAATACATTTGTCTGATGGAAGAGAGACGACCTGCAATCCAACTTAACATTCTTTTGCCCTGGGAGTGAAGCCCCCATTCCCTCACCACTGGATACAGCAATAGGTTTCTGTTCCTCTCTCTGTAGTCCAGTGGGAAGAATAACCAGAGCTTCAAGTGGAAGAGCACCAACCAGAAAGCATGACACATTCAGACATACCGTATGTCCCCTGCAGCTCGGCAGTAATGGCATGCGGAAATGGGAAATGGGATCTCAGCTCCCTGCAGGCATATCTGGGATTTGAGCCC
The DNA here is from genome assembly GCF_000710305.1 of Buceros rhinoceros silvestris. Taxonomy (NCBI): domain Eukaryota; kingdom Metazoa; phylum Chordata; class Aves; order Bucerotiformes; family Bucerotidae; genus Buceros; species Buceros rhinoceros. Next base: position 11,508 of record NW_010404150.1, on the reverse strand, counting down.
GAGTTGTCCTTCCTTTTCCCTCAGCCCTGTAGCACAAGAGCTCTAACCAGAGACCGGCTACATAAAATCAAACCACCAAGAACCTTATGTAGAGGATCTGAGGTCACCCTTCCTGAACCAGAGATTCCAGGGCAGGAAAGCAGAGAAACAGCTAGTTGAAACAAGCTGCAAGAGTCCCTGCTTGTTAGTAGATTTTCAAATCCATCAGCCTGTCTGCTTTTCATATATTTAATTTCAACTGTACTGGCCTTCTATAGTTGTAATGTTTTAAACCAAAACATGAACTCTGCTCTCAAGCTTGCTACTCCAACAATGAAAGCAACAACAAGAATTTTTACCTAATTTTCACTATGATCTGTTTTATAACTAACCCATTCCTACAGAAATGGCATTTTTACAATATATTAATATTTTTAAAGACATAGGGCCATTATTTTTCCTTTTCTCTATCTGTGTGAACCAATGTGACTATGTTGTGCTTTCAGCCTTTTCTCTGATTACCTTTTTACAATACAAAGTTTGAGATGATAAAAATTATATCCCCTCTTGTTACTGTAGTACTCCATGTGCTACAGCTCCATAAATCTGTTTATTCTACTGCAAAATGTTAATATCCTACATAACATTACAGCTTTACATATATTTCAAGTGCAAAGTATAACAGCTACTGGGCTTCTATGTTTGAATAATTGGGATAGAATGTAGGGTGTAGGAGTTAGTATCCTTTGTGTTATTTTATAGATAATTTTCCAGTGGGGGAAAAAACATACCATACTTTCCTAATACCTTGTTCACTGCAGTGAAGTTTATTTTTTATACTGTGCACAGCCACTTGGAAAATAAATACCTCGTTCTCCATTAACCGACACATTTCTGCAACCTTCATCATGCTCGTCTAAACAGGCTACGCACTGTCCCACCTACAACATCATCCTTCTGCCCACTGACTCACAAAGACGCCTTCACACGCATCTTACATATCACACAGTATCTTCAGCAAGGCACTGCAAACAACTGCAGTGCAGTCTGAGCCACGAGGAGATCGAGATGTAATCAATGTGCTGCAGCTGACTAAGCTAAAAAAATGCTTAATGAACAAAACAGCCCAGTGTCAGATCCTGCAACAGAAGAGAGACGCCAGGAAAAACACGGCCTCTCCTCTATGTTCAAGTAAATAATTAAGACCAGCTGCTAAACCCTTGACCACTTTCAGTTAAGATTTATGTAGCCCCAGGGAATACGTTTCTGAAGGCAGGGTGTCACAGGCAGAGGAAAAGCATAATGCTTTCTGTACTGCACGTTAGTGACAAAACTAGCAGACCTGAACAAAGACGAGTGATGATTAAGGAGTTATTGTCCAAAACATGATCTACATTAACACAGAAGACCTTCATGACTCAGAATACCTCTACTATACAAGCATATGTTGTTCATAATATTACCTCTACAACAAAGTTTCTATTTTCCCCTCTAAGTTCAAATTTTCTTTCAGCCTTAGCTCTCCATATCAAATGTGCTCTGCTAGTCCAGCTCTCTGCTATACAAACATTAATGCAAGATGAAAATTTTTACTTGTGAGCTTTCTATAGGAGATACTTCCACAAATTAAGAAAAACCCAACCTATCTTTTCAATTCATTCCTCGGTTGCTTAGCTCTGTTGTCCTAAGATATTCATCAACATTGACTATTTATGCTGCTGCATGGCAAAGGTGGGTTGTACAACTGGATCATCACAGTGAAAAAAACTGCTCATGTCTCCATCTGAACCACGGGAGAGGAAATAATAGTTAAATCCTTAAAAAAAGGCTCTCTGCATTCTGTAATATCCACTATGTTATGGAAAGTCTTGGGATTCACTCTGAAATGGACTTTTTCATAGGAAGACCATTGATACGGAAGAGAACACGAGTTCCTTCTTTTACCTCCATTCTATGTTTACCCAATTTTCTGTTGCTGGGCTTGTTTCCCCACATGCAAGCACAAAGTGAAGCCACTGCAAAAATCTCAGAGGAGAGGGCTTAAAAAGCAAAGCACCCCAAAGCAGGCTTTTTTAATAGTAGGCAGCAGAGATCATCTATACCCACAACTGCTGGTAGCATCACACTATGACAATCACAAAGAGGAAGGCACTTTGCAAGAACCAGGCCAATAGATACTTAGTCCACCTCAGATCAGTCTAAAGTTTTGTCTCAGGAACGCTATGAGAAGTCTGAACAGACTCTCCCATCTCATCACGTGTCACAACAGTGATCTCTCGTTTGCCCTGTGTTCCCTTCCCGATTACTTCTAAAGTTTGAGCACCTTCTTGACAGATGTTGAGTACCAAACCCATGTTTTCATGAAGATATTCCTTACCATCAAGGTCTCACTCACCAGTGATACCTGTCAGCTCAGAAGCCACTACCATATATTAAATCAGAACGGTTCTCCCCCAGCCTAAACACATACCATGAGCATCACCTTTTGTCTACGCAGAATTTCACCTACCAGTTTATAGCCCCCTCCTATTTTCTACAGCAGGCCTTTTCCTTTACTATAGCACACTCTGTCCCCTTGCTGCTGTTTAGATCAGTCTCTGACCTGCACACATGTGCTATATCATTCTTCCCAAAGCACGCTGACTGTGTGTGGCAGCAAGTGACGCCTCATGAATACATCCCTTTATTGGTTTAAACTTATCACCTGTTTCACTGAATATCTTGTTCCTATGTAACCAAAGAGAACAGAAATACTCTCATTCAATTCTCAAGACTTTATAGTATTTTACTTTTTTAAACTTTTATAAAATTCCTTTTATTCATCTTCTTGCTCGGGTTATACTCACAATCTTTTTGGATACCTCTTCACATGAGGTTGTCATTACTGTTTTCTGAATGTTGTTTAGATCTGCGATACTTTCTATGAAACTGGATGGGTGGTATCTTATGCATCATTAACTGTGATCTCATCTAGATTTCTATAAAGGCACTAAAAAAGGTTTTATAGCTTTCATCATTCTATTCTATAGACTGTAACAACTGCATCACTGGCTTGACGCACCTCATCTGGTAATCTGCCTCCAGTCCTAAAGGAGGTGCTTCTGGATATCCTGCAGGTAAGGTACATGCAGTTGGGCAGATACAGTCCCCTTGCACTTTGTTTCATCTGGCATGTGCAATACCAATTTTTAACAGGTGGAATGTTGATTCAGACCCCATGCACCAGAATGGATACTTGAAACTCCCCTATAGAACAAAATCAATAGAAATGTGGCTAGCTAGGATGTAATTAGAAAGTCTACACAGCTTTTCCAATGGAAAGTAGCATATAATTAACAGTGTTCTCTGCAGCATTTGTGCATATAGACAAGAGCTACCTAGTCCATATAGTACCTCTAAATTTTCAAAAACATCCGCCCCTTAGAAAGTCCACACTTCAAGAAATTACACTGCAAAACACAATGTTTCTCTCTCACTTGAGTGGTGACATTTACAGTTGTCCGTTAAAGAGGCAACAAACTCCTAAAGACCTGCACACAACAAGAACTTTATGATACAACGTGGTTAAAGTTATGTTTTCAGTTTCCCCTCTCCCGTTACATTAATTGTCATCTCATGAGACATGACAGTTTTGAGATCAGTCAAATTCAGAATGTAATTTCTTTTAGATCAAAGTTTAACTGAGATTCTTGATGTTTAAAAAAACTTCGGCATGAAAAGCATGTTAAATTTTTTCTTTTTTTCCTCCAGTTATGGTACGTATAAGCAGCACAGTAACCAGACAACTAACAGAGCTGTACCAGTTGTTACAGCACTTAGTGAAACAAGGGTGTGAAGAGGTCCAGAAACTTTGCTCAGAACAGCATGTGCCTGACTGAGGCTGCAGCGAGGGTGGTGATGGGCCACAGGGCCTGGTGCCCAGCATGGGCTAATGCAACTATCTAGCACGGTGGACTAAGCAAAAAAAAATAGCACTGGAAAAAGCCCCGAAGAAAGGATGTGGCCATCCACATTGCGTTGCAGAGAGCACCTGGTGTCTCTGCGGTGGTCTCATTGCTCTGGCTGAGGTGCAGAGTTGCCAGATAAAGGAAAGGAAAAGGTGAGAAAGGAAGTGAGCAGACTATGTAGCATCAGGAAGGCTGAACAAGGGATGAACGGGATCTTCACAGAGCCTCTGAAACTGAAGATCATGAACCCTGCAATGAAAGGAAAAAGGAAAGGAAATGAAAGAAAAAATGAAAGGAAATGGGAAATTCCAGGTCAAACATACCATACTGAATACAGATCACAGATTGTAGCTATTATTTGCCACTTTTCAAAGATGAGAGAGTGGGTCTTGGAGAGCCAGGGAGGAGCAGTAAAGAAATCAGCGTCTCCTCTAGCGGTTTTGTCAAGCTGCCTATCTTTTCCTTCATCTCCCTGTCCTCACAAGTGTTTGAAAACAAAACCCTCTGGAAAGATTAGATTTTTTTTTGCACTAGCAGTCTGTCCTTTTTATCATAACGACTAGAGATCCTCCTGCTAGCCAGGATGTTGACTGTAATCCAAATGCCAAAAATGCTGATGGTAGCCAAAGCAACAGCCTTCAGTCAGGCCCTAAGCAGTTCTCAACACAGAACGGACACCAAATGGCTACATGACTGATGTACATCTGCTTTATCTGTCCAAATGAGTAACTCTCAAAGATTGGCTTCTACAATCCTCAGAGAAATATCAAGTAATGAGTCTGTTGAGAACAGCTGAGTTCCCTTGATGGCTAACAGAGGGAAGAATTGTTGCTGATGCTTCCTTACACACCTTCTGGCTCCAACCATCTTCCATCTTTACAGTGCAATGTGAGTTCGTACAGACTGTTATCCAGGAGATTTTGCGGCATCTGGCAAGGGGCAAGTGGTAGAGGGGTGAGACCATTCCCACAAAAAAACCCCCCACAAACCTCTGTATGACAACAGATTTTCTCCAAAGAGTAGCACTTGTGCTAACATTAGTATCCCACATAAGGTTGATCGTGTTTGTTTTCCTAGAAGCATAGAATAAATTCAGATTCAGAATAAATCTGGATTTACTTTTAATTTAATTTACAAGTGGCCTGTAACTTTACAAATGCCGAGCAATCAAGATGAACTGTCAAGTAGCTATCCCCTGTAAAAATAAACAAACCAAATACATAGTACTTATCCGAAACAGCAGATAACAGCTCCCTAGGTAAATGCTATTGTGGCAGCCCTTGAAAGAGGGTCTGGAAAGCCAGAGTGGGAACAGCTGAGGATGGAGGAACTAATGCTCAGTGATGATTGTGGTGAGCAGAAATGATTCCACCTCAAAGCTTTAGTCAATCTCTAGAAAATCTCAGTGAGACCTTTTCAGTGACAGCCTATCTGCCTAAGGACCTCCTTGCCTTTTCATATAAAAATAACTCATACTATTTGGCATTAGTGAATTGCACATAAAAAAATATATAAAATCAGTGCAATCACAGGTTTCTAGAGGATTTTGCTCCGGAGAATCACTGGCTTTTCACTTTTTCAAAATCAAAGGTGTTTTTAAAATAGAAAAGTGACCAATAATAAGAGGCAAAAGATAAGTTAAAAAAAAAAACAAACCCCACAACTATAAAAACCACAGTGTGCAAAAGGCCAGGCCCATTATCTGTATTACTAGCAGGTCATTCAGAGTCTTTCTGAAGAGCTGACAAGCAAGACTGAGGTTATGAATTTCAGAGGATATGAAAAGAGCAAATACTTATGGGATTATTCGTAAAGTACGACAATGCTTCCAAAACTGTAGGAAACTGCACTGAACCTGCTTGAGCAGAAAACATCTGTTAACAAATTAATATGACTGAAAGCAAAATTCAGACGTGCTTCCAGAAAAAGAGAAAGTGAGCTCCTCTCCCCACCTGTCTTGTGTATTGTATTGTATCTCAGAACCAAATCACAAAAAACAAAGCTCAGGATAATTTTACAAATCTAGGAATTGTATTCTTCATGAATAAAGAAGCTGTGGGAGAATGGAGAAAGAAGAATCTACCTTATTGGCTTGAAATAATCTCATTGGTGAAATAAAAATTAAAGTTCTTAATTAAAAAAAGAAAAAACCCATTTCACTTGCCTTCATACTGCCCTTCACTGCCATCTCCTTCCTAACCCTCAGTGCATTATTTGGACAGCAATCACCCCATGCTTCTCCACGCACGTGTTTCAGCCTGCTCAACGGGACTCAAGAGTGGAATCAGGCAGCAGGGGCACAAAATCATCAAACAGCCCGGTGACTCTAACATAATATTAAGAGGCACTGAAGTAAATATTTATATATTCTTTACTGTATGCTTTTTGTTAAAAGCCTCAGCACCTGAAGTGAGACATGGGAGAATAGGTACATTAGTATGTGAGACCTTACCCTACGTGATCCTCCCATACCCCAAACAAACTGAGACTTTTTACCACTTTCAGCAGAGCATACTCCCAGCCCTCTGGGGATCCCCATGTCTTTTTTTCAGGAAAAGATTGTGTGTCATTAGTCCTTCTATGAGACCCATCTGTAGCAAGTAAGCAACCAACCACCAGAATGACCAGAATTAAGACTGACCTTCTCAGAGTCTTGAATGCTAACAAAGCCCCATCTCACCTGCACCAACCCAAGCTTGTGAAACACAGCTGGAGCATCTTTTGGTCTGAAACATGTCAAGGCTGGATGTAGTGCTGTTCCCCAAAAATAGGGCATGGGAGTAATCTCTAAGGATATAACAAAACAAAAGCAAAGTAATTTTAAGTTAATGGGAGAAATGAAGAAAAGAGAGGATCCAATGGAAGAGACATCTGGAAAAACTAGTTTCTTTAATTGTAAAGAAAGAACAGTGTTCAAACGACGGGACTTGAAATATGGACATAAAACACAGCAGCTTCACTGAAGCAATGAAGAAATTTTGCAGAAAACTAAATGCCAGTTTCAATCTATAATGGGCTTGAATTCTGATCGCAGAAAGAGGAGAAGAGCGGGGTTGTATTTGGAAAAGTGCAATATGGAGACGGGTTATCCTCAAACAAAACAGCGTTGACAAGGAAGACCAGCAATATATAGTGTGTGTCTTTTTAAGAAGAGAATGCAGACACAACCTTTGGAACGGCTCTCATCTACAGCTAAAAAGAAAAGGCTCGAAATGTCCGACTGAAAAGACTTACAAAAAAAGAAGAAAACATAGAAGTAAAATCCTCCAGCTGTGTTCATCTGCTAAAGACACAAAATCTGCTCACTGATCATTGATCTTTGCTTTCTCCCTACTCCCTGCACTACAGTCTCTGAATTTAGCTCCCACATTGTCACCATTGTATGTTTCCAGAACAACAATTATCTTGCAGATGGAAAAGATGTGCAGACCAAAAGGTATAAGCCTAGAATGATAAACAGAGAGATTGTCTGAGCTGTCCCTGCTTGTACTGTGTTCTGAAATAAATCTAGGAATGCTCTGACTGATACGTAGAGCATCTGAAGCTGAACGCATCCTTATGAGTGACCCCAGATAACACAATGCTGGTAAAAGTGTCGAAGATAACACACGAATCCTGTGGCACAGGTTATGCCCCTTGCCCTTACCTCCCCTCCAAGCGGGCACACTGAAATAATCCTGCTAAGAAATATGGACGGGAACAATATACACCAGTCAGGCAAGGGTGAGAACAGCATTACAGGTTGGAGTTCACAGTGAGCTCAGCACCAGGGATCAGGTCAGCCTCTAACTTCAAGCATTTTTTCATAAAAAACTCAAATAAAGAACACACCGACCTGATCCCCCAGATTGCGGAGAACTGAATTAGACCAGTCCTCTGGGACTACAGAAATTACATGGCTAGCACTGAGCTTACCCTCTCTGCTTGGCCATAATGTATTCAGTGAGTATTCCAAGCCTGTGGAAAATAATGATTAGCCTAAAGGGGAAAAAAAAAAAGGAAAAATAAAAGCCACACACCTTGTAAGAAAAAAAGCAAATATCCCTTCTTAGATTCCCAACTCAGTTGAAGTCACCTACTGCTTCTCACCTCGCAGAAAATGCAGTCCAATATAATGACCAAGCATAACAACCACAGAACAAAATCAAAGCCTTTCCATGCCTAAGCAGTTGCAGAAGTGGAAAAAAATGACTTCAAATTTACTTACTGGCCGGACTTCACCAGTAGTGTTGGTATACTGACGGGCCAGACCAAAGTCTAACATGTAGCACTTCCTGTATGTTGAAGGTAAGCGGCCCATGGCAAAATTGGACTAGACAAAGAAAGAAGGAAAAAAAATCAATTTGATGCCAACAATTTGGGTAAGAGTGGCCATTTATTAATGGAATTACAAGTCGAAGAGAAGAATTTTAAGATGCATCTTAAACACCATGATTAGAGAATCACTGCCATGTTAAGAAATTCACTTTGCTGATAAGTGACTGTAGAGTCTTAAATAACTAAAATTCACATTAGCTTAGATAAATTTCAGCTGCTGCGGGAAGGAGCTACATTTAACACCACTAGCTCTGTAGCGAGAGCTCCATCACTTGCATAACAGGCTGGAGTTATTGTAGACAAATGCTCCTGTTCGTGGTTCAGCTGCTAGCATCCATTATTCTGCCCTAACTCCCAGAATCTCCATCTACTGTATTGCATTACTTAAATTTATCTGAATATTCAGACATCTAAAAACTACTGTGTTTGGTTCTTGGTAAATAAAATGACAACAAGCAAACAGAGCTGCTCTTTTTTAACCCCCATCTGGAAGTTATATCCTTTACCAAAATGAGTGGCTGCTAAAGGGGTTTGTGGCCAGTCATGTTAGTGACTGATTTTCAGCTGAATATGATCAGCCAAAATCAGCTTGTTTTAAAAGCAGCAAATGATTTCGCTGGAAGGAAGGTGGTCTCAGGGATGGTGTAGTAATAAGTGTTTAGGTCAAGTAGTGAAGAGCTGCAGGGAAAAGACTGGCTCCTACAGTCAGACTCAGAATTACTGTGCCTTTACCTAGGCAGATTGACCAACACCATGACTGTGTTTCCTACACTGGAAACTGTGCTCCAATTCTTTTAGCAATTGTCAGCTAAATAATCCTCAATCTTTTCTAAGTCAAATATATGAAATAGCATTTATTCAAGTGAACCACTCTCATAGTAATAGTTGCTTTGTCATGTGAACTTGACTGACAGCTGCTAAGTCACCATGAAGCAGCCTCTGCCCATAAAAACTGGTTTGCTATACACTTAAAGGAATGACAATACCATATTACTATTCGGTACTTACAGAAAGTAGTCAATGTAACAGACAGCGGGAGCGTGCAACAAGGCCTAAATGTCTCTGCTGAGATCTGCCCATATTCAGACTGCCGTTATCGACTAAAGCAGGACGGACAGACATACAACCAACAGGAAAATTTCTAAAACAACATACAGGCTTGATGTCACGATGCAGGAATCCCACAGAGTGAATGGCTTCTATTGATTCCAGTATCTGTTTGCCTAATCGCAGCGTCGTGCTCAGCGTGAAAGTCCCTCGAGGCTGACTCCTTCTGAGATCTGCAAGATTTCGGCCCTGAAACAATCAATCAAACACTTAAACCATCACACTAAAGCATACCATTTCACAGCGGCAAGTTCTGCTTTTCCCAGAAAATTGACAGAAAGGCATCTGAAACCAAAAAGCACAGCTCTGAAATATCTTAGCACATCTTGACAACTGGAGCTATCCCAAGGGATATCACAGCAACACTACCCCTTTTCAATGCCTCCACTTTCGATGTACAACAAAGCCTTTACATCAGTGCTTGGCCTTGTTCTTTCACTGTAAATCCTTCCCTGTGATGCCATCTCCAGGGGACAGTGGCGAGAGGGGAAGCACAGAACTCACCTGAAGCTGCATGACCACATAATTAAATTTTTCATTCCTTCCACAGCCAATAAATCTGCAAACATGATCCTTCCCTGAAAAGAAAAAGAGACATACAAAATGGAACATAAGATAACAACCCTGTGATCACGGTTGAAATGAAAAATGGTTTCTGATCAAGGGCTTGTAACCACAAGTGGCATCACACAGGGAGTTCTGCAGAACAGACTGATTTTGTTTCTACTTCCCAATCTCGTAGCTCAGGAGGGTACTAGCATTCAACAAGAAAACCGCCTGTGTAATATCCAAGAGTGGAAATCAGTGCCAGGGATCCTTGAACGGACACAGGGCACACTGCAGCGGTAGTGTGACAAACTGCAGTTTATACCACCATGATGTGCATGCACCACCACCAGAGCCACCACCGTCCCTAAACTGAACATACATAGCATACATGACCACGTGGTTTCACAGGGTCACTGGCAGCATGTTTAAGTTCATTATACGAACTTTACTCAGTAAATTATGACTTTTTCAGACCACTGTTACACTTGCCTATTAGCATTGCTTACCCTGCAACAGCCTAACTAATGCTACTTCAATATGAACAAACCCTGATTTCAATAGTCAGAAATGTCGAAAAGAAAGATGATTGTGGAAAAACTCAGTTGAAACATTAAAGCAATTTCGTAATAAAAGAAGGAAATAAACTTGGGCAATTTCATTTTGATTTCTGGCATGGTCTTAGAAATACAAACCACATCTACTCAGGCAAAATCAAAACAATCCAATAACTCTGCAACATTCAGCTAGTCCTCTAGGTTCATTCTCTGCGGTACAAAAGTATTGCTGTACTGTCCACATTTCATCACATGGCATCAGGCAGGACCTAACTTAAAAAACAAAACCAAACAAAAACCCCAAAACAACAGTGGGAACAGAAGCTGTGGCTTCAGATCCTGACCTGTAACGGATTTTTGCTAATACAGAGAGGACACCATCACAAGTGGAAGTATGATGTATGTGTTTCTCTAATAGCAGACTACTGACAACAGAATAAAGGTTGATAAACACCACGAGGGTGCATATTTAGTTCCTGGTGGGGTGTCTAAGCAGGGAAGAGGGTGAGTATCATTACATAGCTTTGTCGTGTATTTCTTTGTAGCACTTGAGCACTGGTGATTTTATTTCATTTTTAAACTAAAGCTTATTGTTTGCTATCTCCCAGTTTTAAAATAAAAAATGGAAGAACATGAACATATACAATAATCAGTAATTGCACTGCCTGTAACACCCTCGGGACCCTGCTGTTGCTCTCTTTGAATGCACCATAGGCTTGGGGCACCCAAAACTGCCAGGGACAGCAGTTAAGAGACAGCAGAATAGGAACCTGGAGGGCAGCAGGAGACAAAAAAGCAGCTTTCTCATCGGAGAACCAGAGCGTTGACCAGAGCAATACATACAGCTCCACAGAGCTCCATGGAGCTCCATCCCAGGGCTCTCGGTAACAGCATCAACAGCCTGCCTTCCAGAGCCCAGCAGCATCACCACAGCAGAACACTCTCTTTCTTACCAGGAGGAGATAACAGAGCTGCTGCAACCAGAACGGGAGGGACAGAGGCCTTGGCTACCCCTTGCTCCCTTTGGAAGTGTCCTGGGTTCAACATGGAGGAAC
>NW_010404149.1:1509-2828 GCF_000710305.1 Buceros rhinoceros silvestris | reverse complement strand
AGATAACGAGCCAGGGAATTACCGCCAAGTCGGATTGGTCAAGAACAAATCACATAAAAACCAAACCAAACCCTCTCCCCTCTCCTGACCGTGTAGCACAGGAACCATCGAACACCAGCAAGCTCTGCTGCTTCCTGCGGGACAGAGAGTTTCCTGCCAGGGTGAGACTGATGCCAGTAACATGCAGTTCCATGGAGACGCTTGTTTTATTAGAATCTCCCATAGGGATTTTAAATGGAAAATTCCCAACTCATGCCACTCAGGGATCAAAACCTTACAGCTTTTCCCAAAAAATCCCCATTAGGTGCTGTAACCCAACATCTCCAGAACGTTTGCTTGGAAGTGTGAACACAGGAGAACTTCACTGAAAGCTCTGAACTGCCGAGACAAGAGCATGAACAGCTGCCTTACAGCAGAAACAATTCAACCCGACGGTCACACTACAGCTTTCCCTCTCCACAGCTATGGGGAACTCCAGGGCAGCTCTTTCCCCCAAAAAGATGCTGGAGAGGCGAGAAGATCATCCTGGGGAAACACCACCACCACCACCGAGAGCACGTTAGACTGGCAACACTCCTCTGACACAGGCTCTGACCCAGCCAGCACCGTCTTGCCCCCGGCCGCTGCATTAGTACCTTCTCCACAATGTCAAGACTGCCCGTCTCCTCCAGTCACCCCTCAGCTCGTCTGCTGCAGCCGCTGCTCTGCACCCTCAGCCTGGCTGGCTGCTGGGCTCTGTTCCAGGGGAGACCCCACAGGTCCCCCTGTATGGAACAGCGGCAAGAACGATCCACAACCTCACTCTCTCCCCACTCCCGGCAGATCCTGACACTGAGAGTGGCTCCAGAGCCGGACTGACGCATCTCCTGGGAGCTTTCGCAGCAGTCCCAGCGCAGACCCGTCAGGAGGTCGGTGCCCCACTCACGGTCCGGCTCTGAAAGAGCTCCGCAGCCTCGCTCTGCAGGAGGGAATTGTGACATGGGAAGAGTCTCCACCAAAGTCACTGGTGACCGACTGCTTTACAGTGGCTGTGATTCCCACTCTCACACGCTGGAACACACCAACCACCTCTGGCAAACCTTGCAGCTTTTGGGTTAACACGACCAACCTGAACGAACCGGCCCAGGAACTCGTTTCTCACAGGACTCCCTCGGTTGCAGCCCCCGGGCAGCGGTGCTGGGCTGAGCTCACAGGCATTTGCTTTGGAGGAATTCTGAAAGGAAAAGGAGCCCAGACCTGTGACACCGCATGAAACACTGTTGTACCGGAGATTTGGGATCCTTTGCTGCCTTTACAAACTAAACGGAAACATCTGCTCT
>NW_010404149.1:0-900 GCF_000710305.1 Buceros rhinoceros silvestris | reverse complement strand
GGTGGTGTTTCTCTCGCAGGTTCAGCTCAGGTTCACCAACGTCCCAAACCGGCCTGAGATCTTTGCCCTCCCATCTCGGGGGATACCTAAACCAGAGAAATTCTCTGCAGGGACAGGCTGAGCATCTCCCAGCTCTTTCTCTCTCTCTCTCGGTCTCTCTTTCACTTCTGCTGGTGCTCTCGCTAAGTGCAAAGATGCCCCGGTCGACTCCAGTCCCCCTGACCAGACCCTGCTGCCAAAATCGCACGCCCAGAGGGCATTTGGACGGGAGCTGAAAATGCACCGACGGAATGGCCACATGGCCGCGGCGCCTCCATGCTCCTCCTCCTGCACCAAGTGCCGACACTCTCAGGTCAATTCTGCCTGTACCAAGGGGACACATTTCCCCCCTGTTTCACCAGCCCCTCTCCTTCTTGAGGCACTCGACAACAGCAGCTGCAGTTGGATCCAGCGTCACACCCCACTCAACAGGAGCCCTGCAGGAATGGTCAGAAGAATCCGGAGCAAGGACAGCAGCTACTGGTGTGTTCTGTCCTAAACCTCACCCTTCTCCTCAGCCCCAACACGCGCGACAACAGCAGCAGCTGCATTTGGATCCAGCATCACACCCCGCTCAACAGGAGCCCTGCAGGAATGGTCAGAAGAATCCGGAGCAAGGACAGCAGCTACTGGTGTGTTCTGTCCTAAACCTCACCCTTCTCCTCAGCCCCAACATGCAAAGAAAACACACGGAAAGCAAAGCAAATGGAAAGGCTGCCACAGGAGCACCCAGCTCTGCTTGCTGAAACAGGCACCTAAGGGAGAGGTCACCTGCCCATGGTTTCACACGGGACTCCTGCCATCTGCTCTGGTGTTCACGAACACAACAGCGGGGGTCTGGACACCTCTCTCAGTGTAACG
>NW_010404148.1:52075-64053 GCF_000710305.1 Buceros rhinoceros silvestris | reverse complement strand
ACTCCTGGGGACAAAGTGCAGAGGCTCCTGCTAACGTGAGTGGGAACCACTGCCACCTCAGCAGCAGCTCAGCACCTGGTCAGGTCACGTACCAGGGCCGAGAAACAAAACAGCCACCAAAGCCACCAGGAGCATCGGGCCAGGGTCAGGTGGAGCTGGTGCTGACTGCCCGCTGTAACACCGATCAGGCGAGAGCGGGGTGAAAACCACACTTTAATTGGGCTGTTTACTTTAAAAAACATTTTCCCCGAGGTTTAAAAACCAGGAAAAAATATGAAAATACTCTTAAAAGATGAACAAATCACGTTTAAAAGTGCTTCAGTTCAGTCCCTGTGTACGGTATGTCTCGCTGTGCTGCTATAAACAGGCATCGCAAAGCACGTGCTGACCCCGCTCGCTGCAGAGTACTTGGGTGTCTGTCCCAGCCCTGTCTGAGCCCTCAGTAACAGCTTCCCCCAGGAACAGGGCCTGGGAGCAGGGTTAACACACACGGAGCAGTAGAGCATCACGAAAATGCCACGCGGGGAGGGCGATGTTTTCCAGAGCGAGTCATGGGCTGGGTGATAGTGGGTGCTGACCCAAAGCTCTACCGTGGGGACGAGCAGGCAGCCACCAGCACCACCCCACAACCCGGGGGAAGGCAGAGCCCAGCTGCTTCTTGCTGCTGCAGCTGGACGTTGCCAGGGCTGGGCTCAGCCTCTCACGCAGGTCCCTGGTTGGGGGACTGTGCCCCTCCCCAGAGACCCTGGAGCACAGCCCCGCTTCAACACGTCCTCCCGCCTCGGGCCTGCACCGCAGAGCTTGTGGAGAGGAAACCCCAGTGGGGTGAGCAAGCTTAGTCTCAGGCTTTCTTATAGGCCCTTTGCCTTGGGGGGCTGAATATGATCTCTGAAAAATCATGTGTTGGGTGGGGAGAGAGATTGGGGGTTTTTTGGAGTTTTTTTTTAATTTTTTTGTCTTTTTGATGGATAATTGGTCAGTTGTAAAAAAAACAAAAATAAAAACCCCAAACCAGCTTTTTACAGATCTAGGAGAACTACAAGAAGCCTGGACCCAATGAGACAGGAAGCCCTTATCAGCCCAAAAATGTAGAAGCCTGGGAACTCAGGGTGGCTAAGCCAACCACCAGCAACAAACACCCCTGTGAGGGCCCTGCTGGACACGCAGAAGAGCCATTCGCATCTCAGCAGCGACACTGAACTACCAAGGCTAAGTGGTTAGCTGACAGCAAGGACGTCTGAGCACTAAGGCAGCGAAGGTTCAGGCTAACTGGCTATAGGCTGCTGGGAACGCTGCCCGGTGCACGACTGAGCTGCCTCTTTCCTTAAACCCCAACGCTTCTTCTTTTTCTTCTGCCAACATACATTTGGTCACCTGGGGACAAGAAAGGTGAAAGGAGGGTTATTTGAAAAGGTCCTGGGGGGTGAAAAAGACAGAAGATCCAAAATAAACAAAAAAACTGGGGTGGGGGTGGGTTCTCCAGCAGTTCCAGGGATTCCTCCCCGCCCCGACAGGCACACCCTGCTCTCCTGGCTGTGGCAGACATTCATACCTTTCTCTCCTTTCTCTCCTTTTGGTCCCCTGTGCCCATGGCGTCCTGGTGGGCCCATCGGACCAGGGTCACCTGAAGGAATAAGACAACTATTTTTTTTGCCCTTGAGCACAACTATGAACAGGGACAGGCCCGGGTAAGGAAGACCAAGTTAGGGTGATGCTTGGGTTGAGATCCTGAGGGTGCCACCTCCATTGTGATCTTGAGCAGCCCTGTGCCGGCTATCACTGGACACAGAGCTGCTTCCTGGGCATTATGGGGCTCATGAGGGAAAGGATGACAAGCCTTACCTTTGGGTCCAGGATAACCCCTCTCTCCCTTTTCACCGGGTGGCCCCTGGATGGTACCGTATGCTGGAGGGGGAAATGAAAGAGAGGATGAATGAGTGGGACAAACCACTTGCGGAGTGCTCTGCCCTCAGAGCAGCAGTGAGTGACACTGGAAGGACATTTTTCTAAGGTCAGATGGGATTAGATTGACTGAGAGCAAGTTTTTCAAAAATTATCTTGGTCCCAACGAAGTCCCGGGGGCAGCTTGTGATCAGGCACTGCTCTGCCACCCTCTCTCTGGGTGTCCTGGCTGTCACCAGGGCTGGAGCTGGCCCACACTCAAAGACAGCAGCTGTCTCACCCTGCTTTCCACGTGCCAGCCCAGCCACGTTAATTGGGCCACAGGGGTTGCAAGCACCGTGGCCTTCAGGGTTTGGGATGAGTTTCCTACAAGTAGTGGGGAAACCTGATGTCCTCCCTAATGATGAGATTGTACCTCCCCAGCAAGGAAGGAAGGGAACGGGAAGACTATCTGCCTCCAGCTTTGTGTCTGGACTGTATTTTTGCAGCATGCAACGGTGAAAAGATCACTAGGTCTGCGAGAAGTTGGAGAGACTTCACATGCAAGATCCAGAAACACCAAGTCAATATGTCTCTTACTTCTAAAGAAGTCCATGAGGTCCTCGGTGACATTGCCATAGGCTGCAAAGACCCTGCTGATGCCAGGAGGACCAGGAGGGCCTGGGGGACCTGCAGGTCCCTGTGCAGTGTACGACATCAGGTCCTGGAGAATACCTTGGCCTGAGAAGTTAAAGATGACATTTGAAAGGAGCTCTGGGAAAACTGTGGACGGATGCAGAGGCAGGAAGGTGTAAGGAAGAGCTGTAGGCAGCGGGAAGGGTGAGGGAAGCAAACAGCGTGACACTGGGCACAGGGGGTTCAGAGCTGTGGGCTGGGGCAGAGAGGGGCAGGACAAGCAGGAACTCCACTCACTCTGTAGGCTCTCTGACACGCGGAGTGCCAGCTCGTTGTAATCCAGAGAACCAGTGAAGGAGTTGCTGTAGGATCGGCTTGAATCTGTTGATCTCCTGTGTGATTCCTCCTCTGTCAGCAACCCATCGAATGACCCATCGTGGCCCATGGAGGCATCATAAAAGCCTTCACTGCCCCTTGAGGCACTGTAAGATGACATGCTGCTCGTGGAGCTGCCATATGAGCCACCTGTGCCCAGCGATCCCCCGTGGGATCCCTCAGCACCGAGGGATCCTCCATGCAACCGCTCGGAAGTCCGTAACCCTTGGTATGATGAAGACATGGACCCAGCCACCAAGCCGCTATCTCCTTTGGGTCCTGGTGGTCCCCGTGGCCCAGGGGGCCCAGGTGGCCCTGAGATGTAGCTTCGAACTTCATCACCTGCAAAATACAAGAGCGGGTATGTCAGGCACGGCGGGGTACCTGGGCCCCGAGGCTTGGCAGAGGTCCTGCGCTACCTCTCAAGTGCAAGCTGGAGTGTGAAATTCTGTCCCACCAGTCGTCGCAGTAACCCTCAGCCAGTGCCATTGCTTGGGCAGCAGTCATGTATGTCAACCTTGATCTCCACAGACAGCATGACGCCCTCCTCCTTCCCAGCTCTCCCTCAGTTTTGGGTGCCCAATCCTGGAAACGTGCCCAATGCCCAGTGATTTTGCAGAGGGTTCACTCCTCTCAGGCCCATTTCAGCACCTCTGCCAGAACAGCCGTTCGGTGACCAGCCTCCCCAAAAGCGAGGGGATCCCCCGGTGTTTGAAAGGCTGCCCTGGGTGGAAGACTGGCCAGCCTGAGAGACCAGTGCTGTCCTCCAGCCCCTACATCATCCGCTGCACTGTAGGCAGGTGCTTGTCAAAAAGTGTTTTTCCCACGGCAAAACTCTGCAGGTGACCTTACTAGGGAGCCGCTGCTCACTACGGGCCAATCGTAACCGCCCAGCACCTGTCCCTTTTGGCTCACAACACGGGTCTTCGCCTCACAGTCAGGCTGAGAGGAGAGAAGCCCGTGGGGTGCAGAGTAGTCCCGCACAGACCTGGCTGTGGAGATAAGGCGCTGCTGCAGCCCCTGTTCAGGGAAGGCTCCCACAGGTCTCCCTCAGCCGTGGCAGAGCCAACAGCCTCGGCAAGGCAAGGCAAGGCATGGCTCAGGGTGTGTGCAGGGGCATGGATGGCAGCTCCTTACTCTTCAGGTACTGGATCAGCTCGCTCCTGAACTCGTCGCTGTTGGTGATGTCAGCATAGGACAGGAGGCCAGCTCCTGAGAAGCCTGGTGGTCCTGGAGGGCCAGGAGGGCCAGGTGGACCCCGGACTCCAGAGACAGAGGAGAATCCCACACCTTGAGAGAGAGGAAGAATTATTTTCCAGCAGTGAGCGGACAAGGAAATCACACGTCTGGGGATCTTAAAAGTGTAAAGGCTCCAGTTGCAACTTTCATCCCTTTCCAGATGATGGCGATGAGATTTTTTTTTAAGGTGACCACATTCTCAGAGGGCAGCATGCCTCTGGTAAGCTAAATCTCAGCCTCAGTCCCCCCAGCACCTACAAACAGACTCTCCCTTACAGCTGTGAGAAACACAAGTGCTTTACTTTGTAGGTATGCAGAGATGTCCTGCAGAGAGGCGCCTGATGATCCCGGGATCCCTGGAGGTCCTCGGGGCCCTGCAGGACCAGGTGGCCCAACGAGACCACTGAATTCAGAGTCTGGAAGACACAAAGGAAGAAAAGGAGTCACACAAACCACCACAACCCTAATGAACCTTCCCTGACACAGCAGCCAAGTATAAGGTAGTCTTTGCTCCCCAGCACCTTCTGGTGCAGCTTTCCTGGTGCACCTCACTTCCCTGCTTGTAGACATCACATTGGGAAATCAGGTGATCCTAAGGAGGGCAGGAATCCCTAATTTTTAAATCTACCTTTAAAACATGTCATAAGAAATTCCTTTATGCTCCAGAGTGTGGAGAAGACAAAGGGCTCCTCCATCCCCACCCCCCAAGCCAACACCCCACTGCTGCTGCTCTCCACAGGAGCATGGTGATCTGTCCGCAGCCCCTCACGGTCTGTGCCGGTCCTGGCAGTGCTGCTAACCAAGGCAGAGGGGCCTTCAGAGTCTCGCAGAGGGTTATTGCCATGATAGGCAAGAGGGAAATTCTGTGACTAAGCCTGTAAAAAAAGATCCTGGGGGTGTGTAGGGACCCGTGGCAGGGGAGTGAAGAAGTTGGCTTACTGCGCAGGTATGCTGTCAGGTCACTGTAAGTTATACCAGGTGTCCCTGGAGGCCCAGGTGGTCCAGGGAGCCCAATGCTCATCCCAGAACCTGCAAAATCAGAGATTCAAGAGTAGCCCATTACCAAAACAAGCTGTTACAGTGTGAGCAGACAGGCTGCAGGGCTCGTTCACAGGCAGTGCGGGAGGGACTCCTGCAAAGCGGAGCATTCCCATCAGCAGACTGTGCGGGGCCCCGGGCTCCAGCCTTGTTCTGGACTTGGGAGTTAAAGCTTGCCCTGTTAATGCCAACACAAGGGCCCCTGCAGACAGGCTGGCAACAGGCCTCTATTCATGGCAGAAGCTCTGCCCGCCTCATGAACTGTTGGCACAGGGGCGAGAGGGACACCACTAGATATGCAGCTCAGCTGTGACCCACTGGGTGATGCATGTGCTGCTCTCCCTGGGTCTGCAAGCAGCTCTGGTGCAACGCTTTGCACCTCCGTGATTTGCTTTAATGAAATGTCCTTGCTGATAAAATGGAGCTGCCAGGGTGCTCCTGTTACACAGCAGCTTCCTCCAAAAAGGAAATTCCCACCATCTTTGGAGCAGCCCATTAGAGAGATCTGGTCTCCAAGGACAGTTCACAGAGACTGAGCACAGACCAGGCTACCAGGAGCAGGTATTTTAGCACTGCTGCGGGGGATGCTCCAGAGTCCGCTCTGTCCAACACTTCCTACGTATCGCCCCTTAAGCAGATAGATAGGTGGAATTTGTTTCAACTAACTTTAAACTTCTTAGAGTTTGTTGCCTGAGTTGCCTCAACACAAAGTGGGCATAGATCAGCTCTTCCACAGAGAGATGTATCCTGCCACAGAACCCGTGAGAAAAGGGTCATAAAGGAACCTGAAGGTGTTGACGGGACTTCTGAGTTGGCTAAAATGAAATTATGTTCCTAAGCTCAGTTTTTAGGAAAGCAAGAATGCATTACTAGAATCTGTGGATCGTATCTTAGCTACAGGGTATCTTTGTTCCCTTCCAAGTCTCTCATAATCCCCGTGAGGAGGTCTCTGTACATAGGGATTCACACAGTTGACACTGGAAGAGTTTTCACTGACAGCATGAGCTTTCTGCTCAGCTCCCAAGGGAGCAGAGGGAAATGCACACTAATAAAGACCATTACTTGTCAAGTAGCTGATAAACCTCCTGGTCAGCTCATCATAATCCAGTGACAGAGACATGCCATCTCCCCCTGGTCCAGGAGGTCCCGGTGGGCCCTGAGGTCCAATTAAATACTGACGAATTTCTTCTCCTGGAAATGAAAAATGCATTTTTAAAGCTTTCCTGCTGCTGCAAAGATACCAGGTGTGGAGGAGTTCCCAGCCTGTGAGCTGAGCCCTAACCACTAGCGAGACCATAAAACCCGAGGATGCCAAGCTCCTTTCCCCCCCTCTCCTCCTTTTCTCAGCATGAACTGCCCTGTGTATGAAGAAACACTTGTGATAGAGCTGGGAACACCCTACAACCCAGGGTTTGAGAAGGATGAGAATTTGGGCTGCTAAAGGGATCTCCACGTGCTCTGTTCCTTCAGGACACCCTGAAGGATCTTGTGTAAAAGGACTAATGAGTGGCTCAGCTGGGAAAGACCATGATGAGTTCAGTGGCATCTCAGCAGGCCTTTGTCAGTTTGGAATGAGGAATCTGATCGACTCCCCACCGCATGACACACAAGAGGCGCAGTGTTGGCCAGCTTCATCAATATCTTCAGGCACAGCAAAATGACATTCTGGTGATTTACCTACCAGCCCACAGTAACAGTGTGTAGAAAAGAACACAGAGCTGGGTATCCTCCTCACCTTAAGAACAAAGACATAGCAAGGCTTTGGGGTGGGCAAGAAGGGATGGAGGGAACCCTGAGAGAGTGAGGGAGCTGGAAAGTAGAAATCCAAATCTTAGTGGGATATCGGGGAAAATTGTGGGGAATTCCTGAAAAGGAGGGACATAGGCAGATGCCACCTAGAGAGCCAAGGAGGGGAGAGGAGGGGAGCGAGTGGGAAACTGCAGATTTACGATGGTGGTTATGAAAAGCAACCAGGTAAGAAAGACAGCAGACTCGAAGGGAAGGGCAGATCTCCTGGCTGCTGGGATGCTTTATCCCCAACCCCCATGTTTCCCTTGAGGGTCACTTACTCTGCAGCATGTCCAAAAGTTCTTGGTACAAAAAGGATGTAGTTGATACCGAACTGGCAAATGACTGATAGCGGTCTGAAGAGCCTGTGGGAATGAAAAGATTAGAGAGAAGGTGAAGAGGAGTCAGGCAGGGACAAAGCAAAGCTGAATCAATCCAGTTTAACTGGTGGAATGGGTTTTGCACGCCCCCGACCATGAATCAGTTGCTGTCTCACACACCCTGGTAGTCTCCACGGCTATGTTGTCTTTGCTCTCCCGACTGAAATTCCAGGCTACTTCCAAAAGCTCCAGGAATTTCATCTGCTTTAGGAGGGCCCCAAGCATACAAGACAGCCCCAGAACACTGGAGACATATACTGAAAAGAACCACCTCTGTTTGGGTACTGGGGGTGTTACAGGATCTACAGCTAATGTTTAATGTGAGACTTTTTAAACAGCAGCAACTGTTTGATAATCTAACCATTAAAATGGGACAAGGCTCAGATTGGCCTCAGCTGTGTGGAGTCCTGGGCCAAGACTCCAGAGATGAATAACTGGGTTGGGATGCTGCTATTTAAAGGCTGTTGCATATTCTCCAGTTCTCACCTCCTAGGTGTCTCACAAACTCAGCTGAGCGTGTGACTTAGTACGGAACTTGCCAACATGGTGCTTACTTGTCATATAGCTCATAACACGGGTAGCCAGCTCTGCATAATCAAAGGTTGTCCCATCGGCAGTGGTGATGACTCCAGGTGGGCCCGGAGGGCCTGGTGGGCCTTGGGCACCAGTCAAATAATGCCTCACGTTGTCACCTAGGCGGGAAGCCCAAGATACACCCACATCACTAGAGGGAAGACAATCGCTATACGCACAATTACTGGACCCCGCTCCCCAGGCAAAAAGCAGGCCAACAGGACAGTTCTGCAGAGGCCACAGAGGGCAACAACAGAACTTCATAGTTATCAGCAGAAACAACGCAAGCGCAGCAGGGCTGTAAAGGGAGAGTAACAAGGGGCTCAGGGAGCAAGAGGGAATCACGCATCTGCTGTCCCACGGCATCTCATACTCACTCTTCAGATAGTCGGTGATATACTGCTGAATCTCTTGAGATGAACTTCCACCTGGGCCAGGAGGACCGGGTGGCCCAGGAGGTCCTGGGGGTCCCTGAATTTGTCTGGATCCACCTACAGACAGCATTTTAAAGAGAAGGAGTGGTTTTGGTATGGTTGCACTAGACCAAGCAATGCTAAAGCATGCTTGCACTGAGCCCTTCCCACAGGTCTGGGAAGAGCTTTGGTCATGGACTATGGAGGGACTTCCCCTCCCTCTCTAAACACAGTCTGAGCATGGGCTATGAGGCAGTATAACGTCTTCAATTAATTTGACATCTTATAATTCAGCCTAAGCAGCTCTGCAGGGCTGAATTCAGAGACCTCCTTGACGTCATACTGACAGACCTGGTCAGTTTGTGCACCAGAGTGCAATGCTGTGCAGAAATATAGATGGAGATCCATAAAGCACTCAAGCTTATCAGTCAAAAAGCCTTCATCAGAATGAAAACAGCTTAATTCACACAAATCCACCTGAGGGTAAGTAAAACTGAACGAAGGGCACTATTGTTCTGATCAGAAGTTTTTCCACTAGAGGGTTCAATGCAGCTTCCCTAATTCCTCGTGGAATTAGGGAACATCGTGGTTAGCCAACCTGGAACCCCTTTCTTTCATCTCCCATGAGGACAAACTCAAAGAATTCCCAGCAAGCTGGAAACAGAAAACTTGCAATTCATAAACTGCCTGATTTGAGGCAGGCTGCGCAAAAAGAAACTTTGGACACAAAACTCATCAGCATTAGTTTGACACCCACACTTGTAAAACCCAAAGGGGCTTTCTCAAAGTCTCCACCAGGTTGTCAGCATTTCTTGATAATATCAGAGCAATTTTGGCCTGGCTCCTTACCTCGAGATGCTCCTGGGATGCCAGGAGCGCCTGGGACACCTGCATCACCTGGGAACCAAAGTGAAGGAGACAACATTTGTAATGGGTGTTGCCTACTTGGTCATGTAAAACTGTTGAGCTACACGTTGTCATAGAAGCAACTACCCAACCCTTGTAATGACTATCTTGAATTAGCAGCTCACTGGGGAAGAGCAGAAGGAAGATGCCACAGCAGCTTTCCTGAGGCTTCTGTGACATGCCCAGATGCCTTGTGCTCAGACAAATTCTGTAGCCATGGTTCTGCTCTGCCTGAAAAGGCAGGGGTGAGCACAGCTGTAGTTCCCAAAGGACCGGGTTGCTCCATCCTTTACTCTCAACCACTCTGGGCTGTGTGAGACCACCCACAAAGAAAGAAAGAAGATTTTTAACATCACCTTTGGGTCCAGGTGGGCCTGGTGGGCCTGGAATTCCTGGAGGTCCCGGTATGGTGACTCTGTCGCCTGCCAATTGCAGAAGAAGAGTCAGAGATTCACAGGAATAAAGTGTATGGACAAAATCCTGGCTCCATAAAAACTAAGCTAGAATCAAGAGGGCAGGATTTTGCCCACTGGTTTCAGCCTAAGGACAGTTAATTCAAAGGAGGACAGAGGGCACAGACTAACCATGGGAGGAGAATGCTGGAAGGCCAGGCTCACCCGGTTCTCCTGCATGGGACACAGAAATGGAGGAGCAGTCACACACACAGGAAAGCTACCCTGCACCCCACTGATATCTCCTGGAAGCTTCCTTACCCGTGAATCCTCGTGGACCTCGTTCGCCTGTGAACAAGGGAGCAGAGGAACAGTGTTGGTATTTGCTTTGTTCTGAGCTGCAGAATATTATCATGGCCTCCAATGTGCAGGGCAGAAATGGGTAAAGGGAGTAGGTCCCCCGTTTCCCTGCCAGCTGAGAGCTGAGCTATGCTTCACAGAGCCATCTCCTTGCACTGACTTAGCCAAGTCCACGGTGCGTTTTGCAAAAAGATTGTCCCCTGTAACGGCAAACCTGAAGCTCTGAATGCTCCTGAATCTAACGGGCTTGCAAAGTTGGGATCTGAATACAGCGGTTGCCTCAGCACCAGTACTGGAGGCTGATAAATTTTTCTGACCAAGACCGACTTGTTTTACGGCAGCGGACGGGAGTGCTACTCAGTGACCACTGTGCTACTCTCTCCCAGCTGCAGAAAGGCAGGTTGCCAACTGCTTCCAAGCCTTTCCTTCCTTCTTTTCAGTCTGAGGTGCTGACATCAGTCTAGGATCTTGTTGAGGCAGTAGGATATACCCACCCTGGTCTCCCTTTGGACCTGGTGGGCCTGGTGGACCTGGTGGGCCTGTGAGGAATGTTTCTGAAATTAAACAAAAAGGTTTCTTCATGAAATCCAACAGAACATGACACAAGTTTTCTCTGTCTCCGCCTGGTCCTAGCGAAGGATGTGCTCTCTGAACACAAACAGTCAGGACATTCCCTGGGCAGAGGCGAGGGAGCGAGTGGGAAGAACCTACCTGAAGCAGACATGGACGATCCTGGTCTCCCTGGTGGGCCTGGAGGTCCTGGCAATCCTTCTCCTAGGCAAAACGGACACAAAAATGCTTCAGAAAGGATGAGCCTCAGCAATATCAGCAAATGCATGTCAGAGCTGCTACATCTCCAGTTATGGCCATAGCTCAAATATTTCCAAGTGTAGGCTAGTATCACTGTTTTCTCCAAATGCATCTATTCCCCATTACTTATTTTTCATTATCATTTGCCACCACCAGCAGAGAGAGGACAGAGAAACGCCTTTCTTTGTGGTACAAAGCACCTATCTAAGCTGGCCTTCGCTATATTGGAAGGGAAGGTTCATTTCATCACACACCTGACCTGCTCCCCTTTGCTAGTGAGCAGAGAGCAAGGAATAGGGTTATGCTCCTGTTTCACGTCCTCCTGTACCTCCTTTTTTCTGGCTGTGAAAGGAAAATCTGCGCTACAGGAAGTGGAGCGGGGATATGTTCCTCATTATAAGAGCCTCTCCACCTGGCCCCAGCTGGAAGTTAAAGCTGGGCAAGTGAGAAGTAAAACCAGAATTGATTGCAGTTACTTTCTCTGAGGACTTAAGAACAGTGTCTTCTCCAAAAATATGGCTTTTATGAATTACTACTCTAGCAAGCAAAACCTCTGCCAAAGCAAATCTCCTCTGCTGCTGTGAAACTATATTGCAGTGAAATTGTGTTAGTAAGAACCCACTATGTGAAATTCTGCTTCCATTAAAGTCAGCCCTACGGACTGCTACCAGGTCCAAGATTCCATCTAGGACACCACAAGGCACAGGATAGGGGCACTGAAAAAACCAAGCTCTTACCTGGAGGACCACGAGGTCCAGGGGGTCCCTGCACAGATTCACCTGATGACCAAAGAAACAGGGGTATCACAGAATATTTTCTCAGCAAACCACACAGCCCAGAACTGTGCCATCTGTATTAGCATCACTCTGCTTACGTATTGAGCTCTGCTGTATTATGTACCTGGTGGTCCGGGGGGACCTGGTGGTCCTGCTCGCCCTTGTAAATCTGCCAGCACTGCACGAATGAAACACACACAAAAAGAGGGAAAATTGTTGCTATGGAGCTACTGCTGCTATGGAAACACTGTCATTACACTGCTGTTAGAAGATCTTACAATCAAGTGTGGACTAAGGCGGGACCTGGGTGACCTAAGCCAAAGTTGAGGCAGAGAGGGAAGAGGAGAGACTTGCTCGGTCATCAGTACGCAGGTTAGAACATGAAGCAAAGTACAGGCTGGGGGGATAATG
>NW_010404148.1:51509-51846 GCF_000710305.1 Buceros rhinoceros silvestris | reverse complement strand
AGAGAAAGCCCTTTCACGGAGAGGAAATGTTGTTTCAAAGATGGGCAGGTTTTGGGAGAAGAACATTTTGCAGCCATTATTTAAGAAGTAGCTGCACAAACTTGAAGTTCAACGATGTTGAGATCCAAGACTCCTGAACGGGGGATGGGACAGGACTAGAGCATGGTCTGGCTCTATTTCACCGCACTCAGATGGTGATCAAGCAAGGACCATTTATTATTTTCTGCTTTCCTCTTCCTTGCCTCTCGTGCACACTTGCAGATGTCCCAGACTCTAGAAATGCTGACTGTAAATGCTCCACATCTAGAATGGCACAGAGCAAGCAGACACTTTTCTT
>NW_010404148.1:44929-51349 GCF_000710305.1 Buceros rhinoceros silvestris | reverse complement strand
GAACCATTCTGTTCTGCTCCAATTTTTTCATCTTAAAATAGTATTTGCTGCCCTGTGAATTCATTCTCTAATTTGCAGAGAGATCTTAATTTCCGTTGCTAAGATTAACACTCCCTTTCAAACTTTTCTCCTCTTATGGATGGGTCTGTTCCTATTACAAAGGGAACTGCCCTGCGCAAATACAGGGGCTAAAAAGCCAGGCTGAAACCTCCCTGCTCTGTGATCATCTCTGCTGTTAAGGGTTGATTATCAGTCACTGTTTCTTAGCTTTTTTCTCTGTGACACGGGCCTGATGCCATCTACCTCCTTACGAAAGCACTGTGGGATGCGCAGATGAGAAGGAGGGCAGAAGAGGTAGATGGTATTGGTGTCCCACCACCAGACATACACACACGATCTTGCTCTATGTCACATTGAGGGGAAAGGGATGGGGGCATCTCTTGTTAGCTGTGAGCAGGCCTTGAGGCCTCTGGCATCCCTCCAAGAGAAGGGGTGGAAAGGCAGGCACACTTACTTTGAGATGTTAATGATGAGACTTCTGTTTTGATAGTTTCTATCACAGCTTCACCTGGAGATCCCTTCTCACCCCGTGGACCTTTTTCAGGAAAAAAAGAAACAACAAAGTTAATCATGTACGGAGAGCGGGTGACATTTTGTACCCACTCCTCACCTCCCTGACAGCAGGTTCAGGCTATGCTTATGTGACCTGGGAGCATGAACTCAGTCCCTGGCTTTGAGGGTCACTGTATTCAAACGTGGAAATTACTGCACAATTTGCTCTTAAGAGGATCACAGAAAACTGGCTAAGAAAGGTTTTTAGTAGACAGCCCTGCTCAGGCCCTTCCAAACAGATGTTTGTCCAACTGGCAGTGGTTTCTCAGTGACAGTATTCCCAGTTTGGCTTTCCTTTGTCCTCCCACCTTTCAAAATGGCAGGAGGGATCCAGCTAGGCTATATGCCCTACCACAGACAGGCAAACGGCACTGGAGAGGTGCCTTAGACATACCAGCCTCCCGAAAAAATAACTTAAGAAAAAAAAAGCATTTGCAGCATTCACATCACACTGGCTCTTACCACCCCCTTCCTCTCCTGGGAAAGGAGAATAGAAATTCTTTACAAGACTAATTAAGCCAAGTAATGTAGTAAAATTAACTGAAAGGAAGAAATCTGCAAACAAAAGGGAGAGGGATTGTGCCAAGGGCTGAGAGAATTAGAAATAAAGGAAAACTAATGAATTCAGTTCTCTTAAGAAACAGAATCGAAGCTGATGGAGATTGGTACCTTGCTGTCCAGGGAGACCAGCTGGTCCAACAGGACCTAGTTTCAAAGATTAAAAAAAAAAAATTGCATTAGATTTTCCTGGTTGTATTTTATAGTAGCAGGAAAGGTCTTTTATAAGAACAGAGACTATCAAACAGTGTACTTGTCCACACAAGTGAATGGAATTGCTATGGAGTATGAATTCATCAGTGTCCCATGCATTACTTGAAGCTCTGGAGAAGGAGCTTACTTTCCATCACGTGGCAGTTAAGTGCCTCTTAGACTGGGGAAGTAACCAGAATGTCAGTGACCACAATAGAAATGCAATAGGCCTAACCCTTCTCCCGCTGCAGACTGGGGCTAGCTCTACCAAACCAGCCCCAGGATTAGCTCCAGCTATACAGCTGGGAGAGAACAGAAGTGCCGTGAGAACCAGGGCTCAGGAGCTCTGCTGCCTGACACCAGCACGCTGGAGAGTGGTGACCTGGGACAGAAGAGAGTGAGGACCAAGCTCATGCTTAGCCAGGGTCTGTGTGTGCATGGGGATGTGTGTATGTGTTCTGCTCACGAGATTTGACCTATCACTACTCTGTACTCATCAGATCAAAGGATAAGAATAGTCTTCCCAATTTCTTCATCTTCTCAGCCCTCCTTTCTGTCCTCCCCTCCATGATAGTATCCCATTTCTCCCTTGAGGCTGCTGCCTTCCTAACTCAGCCTGAGATCTTGGTCTGTCTGCAGGGAAGGGTGAGGACCATGAGTCCTGCCTGAGCAATGTTGCCTCCCAGACAGGGTGGCCTGGTAGGGACAATAAACATCACGCATTAAATTAAGAACTAGGTACACAGCAATGTAAGCTGCTTGCAAAAACTACAGCAGAGGAGCAGCTTCCTCACCTGGAACTCCTGGGGGTCCAGTGGGGCCAGGTGGGCCTGGGGGACCCGGTGGGCCTGGCAGAGCAATAGTTGACGAACCCTCTGAAACATAAACACATACTCTTGCACACATACACATATAAACACACACCCAGTGAATGCATAACAAATCTCTCTCTTTAGGAATCACAAAACTATACCATATGTATTCTCCCACCACAGGGAACCCCAGCACAGGTCTGGCATGCAGTCGAGATAAATTAAGCAGGCATAACAAAAAACAGAGAAAATCCTCCAAAAGCAGAGGTGTTTGAACTCACACGGCGCTACTTACCAGCACTTATGACTTTTCCTGGAGCTCCAGGTTCTCCTAAAGGAAAGAAAGAGACAGAAGATGAAATTCTTTTTTGGGGAAGATCTGTCACTATCTCAGTGACATTGTCTCACTAAACATGATTTATTTTCTCTTTTGTCCGAGAAGTCATAGTACTAGAAGGTCATGGGGTAAGCAATAGAGCTCAGCTAAGCCGGAGATAGCCTCTGACCAGCCTTCCAAGCACTGTATCTGCCAGCATAGGCACTGCGCCTTGATTCAACCCAGGCAGGCACACGGCTTCCGTTGCACTCACCAGGCATCCTACTCATGTGCTCAGGGCAGAATCAGGTTTGCTAAGGCTTTCTCAGTGGAGAACTGTCGTGCTGAGTGCCTCAGCAGATGCCCTGCCTTTTGTGTATGCTCAGAGAGGCTTTGGCTACCGCCTGTTTCTCAAACTTTCTCTTCGTACAGCCACTAGATGCCACTGTTGATTCAGGAACTGGTCATCAGAGCAGCTACGCCTCCCTAAAACTAAGTGCTTAGAAAGAAAACGAGTACTAGGGAAGAAACAAAACTCACCTTTAGTCCCTGGTCGGCCTGGGTTGCCTGGAAGTCCTGATATGAGGTACATGAATAATTTAGGACAATTAGTGCAGATACTGTTTGCTCTTTTTTCTCCAGGCACCCCAGCTGAGTTTCACTTGTGGGTTTATGGTAGGAACTCCCGACCCAAGACCCTGTCTTTCAGCATTTATAAGCTGTCCCCTGAGAGCAAGTGGAGGAATTCACAATGGACTGCAGACCGAAGTGGTAGTTAAGGGCTCAGTTAAGGGCTTCTCTTCTCCCACTGCTCTCTGGACAATCCACTGGTCCCTAGATTTACCAGTCGCTTCTTCCAGGTACTGTTCCCTGTCCTGAGGCTCCTGGATAAATTCCTTGGTGACTTGCCCCCAAACTACCTCTGCGATCAAATGTCACATCCTCTGTTTCCATCTCTATTGCTACATCCTCTCCCCTCTGCTTCTGTTGCTGATTAGAAGGACTTTTCAGTGATGTACAGAGAACTGGAACATGTTATTTGTTGCAAACTATGGTTTGGGTAGAGGCAAATTTTCAACAATCCAAGGCTCTGCATTCTTCAAAAATTACACAACCACCACAAAAACTGTCTCAAATGCCAAATGGGATGCAGAAACATTGGGGTATCACCTTGGAAGCCCCAAGCAGCATAGAGGGAAAACAACAAGGGCTTTTTGAGCCCATATTCAAGCATGTCATGGTTAAATGGAACACAGTGGAAAAACCTACCTGGTGGTCCTTGGGGTCCTGTGAGACCTGGCAGAAAAAGGCAAAAATTCTAAGATTTCTAAACAAATTTCTGGTGGGGAAAGGATAGTCAAGGAGAAAAAGACTACATTTACTTGAAATTCTAGCACACAGCCCACAAGTGGTATAAATTGGCTTAGCACCCAATGAACATTGGCTCATAGCAGTTGATGTTCTTGTTTGCAGTGTGTCCAATCCTGAGATAACAAAGGGTCTAGATTTCCTGTGTGTTTTTCTTTAATCACCGTCTTACAGTGTAGAGATCCTTTGCCAGCTTTAATTTCAAATTAAGACCAGAAATTGCTGACAAAGAAAGACATGCGTGTTCCTGACTGAACAAAACATTTTTGTTCTCTATATGCTTTTACCTGGCTGTCCTGCATCTCCAGGGGGTCCCGGAGGGCCTCGGGCTCCTGGCATTCCCATAATACCTGGTTCACCTAGGGATATAATCACCATTAACAAGCCAGAACTCACTGACTTACCATCTACCAATCCATTTAAGTTTGGCCACCAGCCACCTCGCAGCACTTTCTACTTGTTATATCCTCCTAGACAACCAGCCATTTTCAGCATCAGTATCGGGGAGGTGAACACCAATGACAGAAGAGTTCTGTAGTGTGAAGAACTGTCACAAGCCTACAGCCAGCTCTGTTGTATGCCTCAGTTCCATGCTTACATGGTTGACTCTACAGTTCTTCTGAGTCAGCAAGATCCCAGAACATGAATTTGCTGCCATCTTCTTCCATCCATTTTACAAATCAGCCTCCTGACAAATCAGAAAGTACCTGCACTTCTACCTCAAAGGAATCCCTTACCTTTTTCACCTGGCTGTCCATCACGGCCAGCTTGTCCTATCCAAAGAAAAGAGATTGTTAGGGACTGCTGAAATAGAACCACAGCTGCCCTGTCCCCCTACTAGGCAGTAGCAGGAGTATACAGGTAGTCTGAGTATACAGAGTAATCAGCCATCTAGAGAAAAGACCGAGGATCACAACCAATATGATTATACTCTCATGTTGTTTCCTTGTCCATGCTCACAGAAACACACTGTGGGTGGAAATGATACTGCCCCACATATAAACACAGCTGTTTTCTGTTACCCACCTGCCGGTCCTTTAGCCCCTGGCTCTCCTGGGGGACCAGGCATTCCTCTTGAGCCTTGTTCACCTGTAGTGAAATGGTATGAAAATAATCAAACAAATCTTGGTGAAGATACAACCTATGACTGCTAGCACTATTTGGTGCTTTGCAACTGAAACCCAGCATTGATGGAACAGTCAGGCGTCACGAGTTGTGACTGTCTCTGGGCATGTGAAAAGCTCAAGTGAATACAGGGCATGTGAGGGAGAATTTCCCTAAAGCTAAATATAAAGATTGCTACCAAGATTACTGGAACCAAGAATGGGATCTATTTCTTTAAAACTTCAGTGCAAAAAACAAACCTCCTATAACCAATAACATCATTGTACTTTTTCAGAAAGCGAACTGGGTTTGGCTGGGCTATGGTCTTATTTGAAAACACAGTTAATGCACATGTATATTAGATAGCCTTTTACTGCAGGAGAACAATTCACTGACCTGTCATTCCACGAGAACCCTTCTCACCCTGATCACCTGTGGTACAAAAAAGAGAAGGATTCTGTGAGATCATTTCATTGCAGAATGTTTTCATCAGAGAAAATAAAGTCTGCTTTCTGATGATAGCATAGAAGAAGAAAAAGCCAAAGAAAGATAGAGTTAATACCCATGGGCAGTATCCCTATCTAAAGGAATCTAAAGAAAATACCAACACACCTTTGGGTCCAGGGGCTCCAGTGGCTCCTTTCTCACCTGAAAGATATATGGATGATTGAAGGATAGTCATAACTAGTCAGAAGGGACAGGAACTCTATGGATCAAGAAAAACCATATGGGAAATACAGATACTCTGCTACCAGACAAACTCAAATGGGCAATTCCTTTCCTTGAATACAGCTCCATCCATCCAACCATGTTTCCTCACCTAGACTGCTCTACCTACCTCTGTGTCTCTTGTATTTCTCAATATTTGCTTGCAATCACTAAGTTTAGTTCCTCCTTCCCTTTCCTCAGCCTTATGCTTTTCTCTGCCCCTAGCATCAAAAGGCTACCTGCTCAGACCAAGTCTGCTACTCAGAGCTGTGCAAAAAAGTGCATCAGCAAGTGCTGCACTAATTGCCAAGGGGAAGAGAAACCTACCTTTAGCACCTGGGAGACCCGCTTCTCCTCTAAATCCTTGCAGGCCGGGAGGACCTGCAGAAAAATGAGATGGGGGGTTAATTCATCTCACTCACCATTATGCATCCCTAAAGAAGAAAAACTACGGAATCTGCCACTCTGTTTTTGTTTTCTCTAGTCGTTAGATGCCATTGCAAAGGATTGCAGCACTCACCTGGAGGACCTTGTGGACCTGGAGAACCCATCAGACCTGCGAATAAGGAACACAGATAATTCTTTCAGTAAAAACATAATTAGATTATGAACAAATCTTTTTTGCTTTGCCCAACAGCATCCACAACCCAATAGGTGTTTAGCAGATTGGAATTCCCCCAGTTACTGAAGAATCTGCATCACTGGCATCCTCAAAACCAGAACTTAGTTCTTCTGACATAGAGGAAGTGG
>NW_010404148.1:43485-44790 GCF_000710305.1 Buceros rhinoceros silvestris | reverse complement strand
TCATCTTGGCTGAGATGCCAGGATCTGTGGCTTCTGGTGGACCTATTTTCTTATAGTGTAATTTTTATCATAGTTACATGGATTGTAGAGCTGTAACTCCATTAAAAGCCTGTTAGGGATTTGGAGTTTACCTTATTTTTGAAAGCAGTGAGAAAACAGCTGGAAACATCACACATCTTAAAGACTCGTTTTTCAAAAAACCTCCCTGCCTATCTCCATTCTCACTAAAAGTCTCTAAGAATTTATTGTTGTAAAGGTTATGTGTACCTAGCAAGATAAATTTTATCTAAAATGAGGACCGTTAGTTCACTTTTCTGATTACTGCAGATCAACACAAGTAAAACAGGTAGGCTGGAATACTCATTTACTCCTAACCAGTTGGCTAGGTTCTCTCTGCCTATCTCTGTATTTACCTTTAAGACCAGCAGAACCTGGGGGACCAGGAGGCCCTGGAGGACCTGGTTCACCAATACCACCTGCAGAATAAATATATAAATTAATAAATGAATGCAACTGTGATCCCTTTTTTCCATTATCCCATCTCCTGTTATTTTTCTCTGTTAAGTGTCATTAATAATCTGCTGGTCAGTTTGAAACACCCAAATAAGCATGCATAGTCCAAGAAAAGAAATCCTGTCTCACTGGGCTTTAGGATGAGCAAGACAAATTCCCCAGCTTTGGTGACTTGGATAACAGGGAAGAAGATGACCTTGATACTAAGTGCTTTTGGTTCTGCCAGACTCAAACCTGACCGAGACTTGGCAAACCAAACCCACCCTTGTTGACCCATTGTACATTTGGCAAAAAAAATTCCCTTAGGCCATGTTTATCTGTGCTGGGAAATACCTGAAATGAAATCTGGATTTGAACAATCAAATCAAATGCTATCACTGAGGTGTTTTATAATTGGGACTAAACTCCAACTTCTGTCTATCTCTGCTTTATCCAAGAATGGGACACCTAGTTCCTACCCCTGTCTCCTTTTTCTCCAAATCCAGGTGGTCCAGGCTCTCCTCGAGGCCCTGGTAGCCCTTCTCGACCTCTTTGTCCCATTGGACCTTCCATGCCAGGATCACCTACAGGAAACAAATGCCTTGTAAGTAAAGTTGCCTTTATGGGAGGCCTTGGGCAAGAGGATCCATGACCATCTCCACAAGAAAAGGCAACGATCACACCAACTTGATGTCTATATTCCCATGCCATGCGTAAACCAGTTGTGAAAGACTCACAGCATTAAAGAGATGCTTACCCATGCTGCCTTTCTGTCCTTTTGGTCCTTCTGGTCCTTGGTGCCCAATTGGACCA
>NW_010404148.1:27025-43423 GCF_000710305.1 Buceros rhinoceros silvestris | reverse complement strand
AGGAATGCCTAGAAAGAAAAACACATCAAATGTTCAGAACCCTTGTCTGGGTTCCATGAAAGTATAACATGGAAATTACAGGAGCCTGAAGCCTGGAGGGATCCATCAGCTGGGGTGAAGAATATATTACTTGGAATGCGGGTACTTGGACAGGTCTCTCTTTAGAAGAGCACAATACATGTAAGAGCAGAAGGAAATCGGGCCAAGTACTCATGCAGCTGTGGGACTTTGAAAGGCAGGCTGGGACCTTCACTACCCCAAATTAGGCGTGTTCAAGTAAGGGAAGTCAAGCTGAGACCTTGCTTGTAATCAAGTCTCTGAGCTGTATCTGTAGCTCAGCACCAAGGTATTAGTCAAGTGACTCAGCCTATGCGAAAATATTGACTCTTCAGAGAACAACCTTGAGCTAGGTCTGCAGTGCAAAATTTGTGCTTGCATATAGTAATGTCACTAAATGTCCTCCCTCAAAGGGGAATTGTATTACTGCCCACCTGGGACACCAGGAAGTCCTCGTTCTCCTGCAGAGAGAAAGAGACAGACAGTCAGTAAGGAATAAGTCTTCCCTGTTTGTCACTTTGGCTGACCCTCACATGCCATAAAATGGAATTTAAGTTCCTGGCACGTTTACAAGTTCTCCTGTCCCAGGCAATGCCACATTAGGCCCCTTGTACTTATGCAATGGATTGAATCATTCACGCCATGCAATATCCTCTGAAGCACTCTGTAATTAAACTGGGTAGAGCTTGGCTTCAGGAATGACTTTCATCCACGAGAAATAAGTTTCTAGATTCAGTGTGAGATCTGTTATGTCTTCTGCCATGAACTCTAAACTCGTCTTTGCCCAGAACAAGAGTAAAAAGCCCAACCACCATGCCAATATCTGAACTACAGAATCTATCAGCTTCTCCGTCTATCTTCCAGACTAACATTCGCTCCCAGACCCTATGGCAGGCTGTCAATCTGCCTGAGAAAGCAGGTAACTCCAGACTCACCTCTGGGTCCTTGCATTCCCATGTCACCTGAGAAAAGAGGAAAAAAAGAATAAGATCAAGAGAGATCCTGGAGATATTTCCAATGGCTACTTATTAATTCTGTTTTTCTAGTTGCTTTCCCACATTCAGTGAAACACGAAGGAGTTCTGGGTAAACAGGGACATTTCACGCTTGAATAGTGCAGGACCAGGCCTACCTCACTAGGGAAAATAGCATCTGTCCTTTCACATGGGCACAACGCCAGACTGGACCTCCTGTGTTAGTCCTGCACAGGATCAGGCCCTCTACAGTTTACAGGGCAAACTAGCTTCACACTCCAGCAGGAGCAGGGAAGTGATTGTCTCCCTGCACCCAGCACTGGTGAGGCTGCACCTTGAGCACCGTGTCCAGTTTTGGGCCTCTCACTACCAGAAGGACACTGAGGTGCTGGAGCGTGTCCAGAGAAGGGCAATGAAGCTGGAGAAGGGTCTAGAGCACAAGTCCTGTGAGGAGCAGCTGAACTGGTGTTGTTTAGCCTGGAGAAAAGGAGACTCAGGGGAGACCTTATCGCTCCCTACAACAACCTGAAAGGAGGTTCTAGAGAGGTGGGGATTGGTCTCTTCTCCCAAGTAACAAGCAATAGGATGACTGGAAATGGCCTCAAGCTGTGCCAGGGCAGTTTTGTATTGGAAATTAGGAAAAATTTCTTTACAGAAAGGGTTGTAAAGCATTGGAACAGGTTTCCCAGGGAAGCGGTTGAGTCACCATTCCTAAAGGTACTTAAAAGACATGTAGATGTGGTTCTGAGGGACACGGTTTTGTGGTGGGCTTGGCTGTGTTAGGTTAATGATTAGACTCGATGATGTTAAAGGTCTTTTGCAACCAAAATGATTTTATGATTCTTTTTGTTGAAATATAAACCAGATTTGTCTTTCTCACTGCCAAATGCCCCGTGTGGCAACATCTACCCCACACTCGTGCATTGCCAAAGCCAAGGAACAGGACAGGGGAAGAGGAGTATATGGCTGTACCTTTCTCACCAGGTTCTCCTCTCTCCCCTCGGAAGTAGCCTGTAACAGGAAGTGAAGTGGCTGTTAGAGTGCATTACACAACAGAATAGCTACTTGCTTCATGTACAAGGATCCTTCTGTTTGGATTTTGAAGCTGCAGGCAGCATGGACTATCAAGTACAGCATGACTCTGAAAGCAGAGTTTCCTCAGCAAATGTGCTTTCACAAATCCATGAACTTCTGAAGCTGGGGGAATGTAGGCTTCTTAACCTATTTCCATCATCTGCTAAACAGAATTAAATCATCTTTCCCTTTCTAAGACAAGTAGCATGAGAAATAAGGTGTGGGTTCATTTTTCTTTGTAGCTCTTTCAAAATGAAAAACTTGCTTCACCAAGCATGATACATCCTGGCACAGGATGGCAGGTCCACAACATCCTTTCTTCTCCTTTTTCTGCAGGCTTTAAAGGATGCACTGCCAGTGTCAGTGGCAGTGCTCTAAGCTTCAGCCTGCCTGTGAGGACACTGTTATTGTCAGACTTCGTTGCACTCTAGAAGTCCTGGTCTTTAAGCCCTTGGGTAAGCAAATCTTCCCGCTCCCCTTTAAACAATCTGGTCTCACATAGCATCACAGACATTGACTCTGCTCACCTCGTTCCATTTCCTTGTTCAGCCTGCTCTTCACCATCAGCCAGACTGACTCTTCATTTTCGTAAGGGAAGGATGAGGAAGGTGATATACCATGAAGATAGTCTACTCTTGAAACATCCTTTTCTATTTTTGAATTCCCTTGGTTAATTGCCAGGAGACCGCCATTGATTTTTTCGAGGTTTTCCACACGAGATTTCAGCTTTCTCACTTCGTCCGCTGGAAGGTTAAAGTAAAATGCTAGGGAACACCATGCCACAGATGCGTACCTGAAATACCTACTTCTAGCAGCAGGGACAGAGGAACACTGTCAGATAGCTATGGCCACAGAGTTTTGCAGGGTTGTTCTTTGTATCTTTTTTCCTAGCAGGGATATCTGCAATTCAAATAAACTCCAAAGTTTAATTGAAATAAAATCCAAAGCTTAAATAAAATTTGGAATCTGCTAGTCTCTGAGAAGTAAGACCTCAGATCTCAGGAGTTTTCCTATTCTGCTCACCCCAAGAATACATAACACCTCATCAAAGACTTCCGTTCCTTATCCATTCTTTCTGTCCATTTGTAATATCTTAGTGGCATTCACCATCAAGTTGAATGTGCTCTTCCTCAGTTGTCTGGATTGGTACCTCTCGTTCTTGGTATTTTTGCCAGTTTACATGCTCTGTTTGTCTTTCTATCCCATTCAACCTTTTGTTCCTCGGTTTTTTCTTACCAAGAGCAATGAGTCCAAAAAGCAATCCAAGGAGAAGCAACCAGGCCAGAAGCAAACCCAGGAGCCACTTCCACCAGCTGCAGCAGGAACCACAGGGACACCAGGATGGTGCTGACCCAATTGCACCCCCTGCATCACCATTTCGTATTTCTGGAAGAGAGAAGGGGCAATCTCCTGGTTAATGAAGAGTTCCTTGACTTCAGAGTCAAGAATCTCTTAGAATAAGGACACCAAGCTCTGATCCATTATATAATGGGCTACACCCCACTCTGCACACAGTGGGTGCAATTCTAGTTCCTGGGGAAGCTGGGAACAGCATTCCCAATGGGGACAACATCCGGTGCATTTTAAAATAACAGCTGAAAAACATGATTCCCTCAGGGTCAATTTTTGAATTACAGTTTTGAACCGTAAGTGATAGTAATAGCACGGTCTGTTTGAGCCCTCCCCTCCCCATAAATCTGTCCTGGTAGCAGGACACAGCTGTACTGTCAGCTCTTAGATCTTCTCCAGCAACAAAAAACCACCCCACCGCCCAGCCATCCACAACCAAATCACTGGGACCAATTTCTCTGGTGTGTGCTCTGCTCATAACAGACAGAGCAGCCTCCTGGACATCCCTTCCCTCTGATGTCACTGCACAGAGGCCACTCATGTCACTCAATTATAATTGTCTTTTTGTATATTGTGCTTTGGTGTTCCGCCAATGAAAGTCAGAATTGCATCACTTACCTGCATAAGTTGCTTTGTCCCTTGTCGGCGCAGATTTCAGTCCTCCTGTTTTAACAGAAGAGGAGGTTTTGACAGTCTTTCTGTGCATGATTAAACTTGAGCATGGGCTTGCAAGTGGAAGGTAGTAATGGAAGAAGGAGAAAGTTCTATCACATTTCCACAGAGAAAAATTCTTACCATTTGCATCTGATTTTAGGCCAGTATCTGTAGCATAAGAGGAGGAAAATCCCTGCTTCTCTTTCTTCAAGGTGTCTTCTGCAAAGGATCCTGAACAGGAACCAAATATAATTAAAAACATAACACCAGAAGTTCAACCAGGCCTATCTTCTTTCATTGCCAAAAGACTTGTTTTTTATTGGGAAGACATAATAGTTCTGCCTGTTCAAACCAGATCTAGATTTCTGCTTTCAAAGCTCCTGAGCTTTGTCAAATATTCCAAGGCACACTTTGGAGCTTCAAATGCAAAAGCTAGACCTAGACTGCAGCTGGCATGGTTACAGGCTAACTGCCTGCCAGAGCTTCTTGTTTGGCTTGCAGGGGTTTGAGTCAGGTGTAGTGTTGTGAACTCTGAACTCCCGCTGTGACCAGTGTCCATTTCTCTGCCTTCAGCATATCCACATGTCCTGAAGAAGAGAAGTTACCTCCATTAAGCCCAGTGGTAGAGGCACTAAAGACTTTGCCACTGTCCTTTGTCATGATCAAGAGCTCCATCTCCTTCTTTGCTGGGGCATTCTCCTTCTCCAGCAGCAGGAACTTGCAGTCTTTGTGCAGAATGTCATCTCCCTGGGAGCTCAGAAGGGTTCCCCCTGAAATATTGGTGAAGGATGGAAAAGAGAAGATGATTATGGGCCACTGAGTCATAACTACAAGGCACAACACTTTTGCTCATTAAAGCAGGTAGTCCTGTTGTAATTGAGGTTGCTGATACTATGAACATCTGGGAAGAGACCCACTGGTCACTGAAACTAAGAGGAGAGCTGTGTGTGTCATTAGATTTCTTTAGAGACGTGTATTTCACTAGCAGGAGAGCAACTGCTACCAGAAATAGAGAGCATCTGGAATTCAATCATATATAGAAATGATCTGCTCAATGACCTCTTTGCTTCTCAAACACACTTACTATAAAATGATAGAAACTCGATCTGAGAGAAACATTCAAGGGTCATCAGAGCCAGCACGGCTCAAGCTGAGGAGCACTTCTAGCAGACCTACTCTGTCAGGCACAAAGCACTCCATATCCTTGGGAGCCAGGCATGGTCACGAGGCATTGAACTGTAGACTACTGAGATTTCACACAGGCCAAATAAGGCTCAAAAACTTCGGTGTGGTCACCCTTCTGTCATCAGGCAGCATCAAGTATGGCTGGAATTGTGTACAAACTTGACTTTGCACACAAATTGACAGAACATTGAAACCCAAGATAACCAGAATGGTATTATTCCATTACTCTAACACAAACCTGGAGTAAATCTGTATTAGAAACGTTATCGTAACTCCTGTGGTATTTACATCTACTTTTAAGCCTCATCTTTTGGATTTCATGGGTTACAAAAGAAAGTTGGCTTCCCTTACACAAAAAATAAGACTAATTTATAGCTCTCAGAGTTGTGGAAAAAAGCTAGAAAAGATGAATCCCAACCATTCAAGGACAAAAGACCAGTAGAAAAACCTCAACTTCTCTCATTAAAAAAATATATCTGATCATGTGTAAGTCAATTCCTTGATTTTTGAGTGGTTGAGGCTGGTACTGCTACAAAATGATGTTTAAAAGCAACCTTGCAAATATTTTGGCTTCAAATGAAGCACCATTTCACATATGATCTTCTATCCAGCTACCTGCCAGTAGAGCAGAAATAGTTGCCATTAAATCATCCAAGTTACCACAGAGTGGGGATGATCTGAATGAGACCAGCTCATTTGCTCATTCTTAGCTTCTGGCTCATTTACTTTCTTTTAAGAAGCGTACTGGTGGGAGACTTGGCTATGACCAGTCATGCTCCTGAGGAGGCAGCTGTTAGCGTCACTCAGCTGGCTGAACCTCCAGCTCATTTTTATCACAAGCTACACTTAAACAACGGTGAACGGCACACTCACCTGCTGAGGCAGACACACCAGTACTTGCCATGGTGTTACTCTGAGAAGTGTTCTTTATCCCATACGCTGCAATGAAGAAATTCGAGGATGAAAGAGATGAAGGATAACAAGACATCTGCACACATCAGCCTTGGGCTACACACCATTTAAAAAAAATTTTTTCATTCAGGTTACCTAGGACAACTCAAAGAAGCAAGGGCTTCCCCAGCAAGCAAATCTCTAATGCTAACATAGGCACTGGGAGCTGTTCCTGCACATACAAAGCAGAGGAAATCTTCCTCAATACTCCCTCACACCATACTGCCCCACAGAAGAAGGTGGTAATGAAGGAGCCTCTGTCAATATGAACCTTCTAGTCGCTATAGAAAGGGTGGGAGAAGGCGGCACTCATTGGTGAACTTCACACTTTCTCTAGGCTTAAATTGTTGCTGACCTGCGGAGGCTGCAGTGGCATTCTGAGTCAGGCTTGAAGAGCTTGGAGACAGGTTGTTTTGAACTCCAAACGCTGCAAAGAAAAAAGTTGCAATGGGGTTTATCAGAGTCCTGCAGTGCAGGTGGCATTCTGGCTAAAACCAAATCAAACCCAACGATAACAATAATGACCTCTCCCAAGA
The DNA here is from genome assembly GCF_000710305.1 of Buceros rhinoceros silvestris. Classification (NCBI taxonomy): domain Eukaryota; kingdom Metazoa; phylum Chordata; class Aves; order Bucerotiformes; family Bucerotidae; genus Buceros; species Buceros rhinoceros. The sequence goes on along the minus strand of NW_010404148.1, from coordinate 36,643 downwards.
AATTTGGCCAGCTAGCTGGAGGTATCACAGGCCTAGGCACTTCTGTTCAAAGATCTTCCGTACAAAACATTTTTCCCTTAGATCATTTTGCTGATCATCAAGTTATCATTGGCCCAGGACAACAATGGTGACCGTTTTAAAGCATTATCTCAAGTTAGATTGCAAGGACACTCTCATGGTTGCAAGGACATTTCTGCAGGTGGAGCACTTGGGAAAATTCAGAAAACTGGCTTGGACTGACTCAGAGAAATTAAGGAGATAACTGCACATAGCATGTGTCAAAGCACTGTCCAGAGAGAAGCAAATGTCTGGGAAAATGGCACCTTTGGTGCCAGAATCAGTGTGGCAATATCAGTGCAGTGTACAGACTGCTCTCATACACCCTGGTCTCTTTGCAGGCCCAGTGAGAAACCCTGTATGATGGCACTGTGCTGTGTAGACATAGTGTGCCTGATGGTGAAAGGAAGAGAAGTGGTTCACAGACACTGAAAAGAGTCTTCCAGAAGCCATAACCCAGGTGAAGAAAAGGGAAATTACAGAGAAAACTGACAAAGGAGCATTTATGGATTAGGACGCAGGAGTTTATTTTTTAATTACCATTACCCTGAGTTGTTCTAGGGAAGAAAAAGGCTGGCCTAACAGGTGCCTTTCAAAAGGTGAATTATTCTCATTGAAAAATGCCCTGCCTCCCAGACAAAAATAGTTAGGAGCTAACACCAGCTATACAAGGCCAACTTAAAATAAATCACCTTAACCAAAGAATAAGCGGGGCAAGCTGCTGACGTTGAGATAAGGAATAAAAGAGAAACAGATTGATATAGGTATTATTTCATTGTACGTGTTTGCCAGGACTGCGGTGCTGTGAAAGAGGTAAGGGAAGAAGAGAAATATCTGACCTGTAGAGGAATTGCTCAGGCCTGCGTTCAGAGTATGATTGCTGGGAGCCATGTTATTTGGAACACCAAAAACTGCAAAAAGAGGAAGTGGAAAGTTATTACTTCTTTGGAATCAGAAATCCAGTACAAATGTCAGTGGCACAGAGATTAAAAGTCCGAGTCCCTTGAAAATCGAGTTAGTGAAAATGCACAATAATTGTACAGAAGAAAAATCCTGAAAATTGTGACACCAAACCAGTCTTTCTCCGAACCGACAAAGGGGAGAAAATTCTACATCAGGTAAGTTGCAATCATGAGACAGTGCGAGAAAGCAAAGCTTTTAACAGTATACTATCATAAGGCTTCCTGTGGTTTGTCTCTGCAGCATCCCTGGCATTTAGAAGTGGGCCTTACAAGGCATAAGGACACTCAACACTGATTGATGACATCTTTAGTGTATGAGGACTGAAAGGTTAGGCCCTGCATTCTTGCAGTGGGCCATGGTAATCCAATGTTAACTAGAGTCTAAAATTAGGGAAAGTGAGCCTGACCTCATTGATAAAGCTATCAACAAAGTTTAGTGAACAGATCAGGCAGTCAGGACAATAGATTCTCACAAAGAAAATTTTTCAAATACAGTCACTGGAGAAGCAGAGACCACCAAGTTACAGAAAACCGGAGAAAATTCAAGCATATCCCCTGCCATCCTGATTCTTCCATCATTTTATTTCTTCTTGCTGGGCAAAGAAAAGCACTGCTGTTGACTCAGTTTCAGTATGAAGTTACAGCCTTCAAGGCTGGGTGGTCCAGGGACCATACCTGATCCTGCAGAATGAGACATAGCATTGATCAAGGAAGAGCTGTTATGGTAGGCACCAAGGGAAGACCCAGCAGGCAGGGTGGAGGACCACATGTATGAAGGGAGGGTGGTGTTCAACACAGTTGTATCATACGTCCCCGACACTGTAAAAAAAACAAAGAAGTGGTTTTCAGTGAGACCAGGCCCGTGGCTTAGCTTGCGATGCAGGTTCATATGTCCAAGAACTTCATCTGCTTTAAATTTCAGCTACCCTTGTGGAGTCAACACAAAGACTCCAGGTTAACATGATGTAACTGATCTTAAATGACAACTGATAACAGCCACCTGAATTTTAACCAATGGAACAGAGATTGACCTGATAGCGTGATCATTCACAAAACACCTTCAAGAGATGTCATTGCTTGTAAATGCTATGAAACCAGAATAAACCACTTCAGTCTGCCATTCTGATGACAAATCATCCCAGGCCATGGGGAAAATGATGGTTTTCTAGTGCATTGGACTAAAATCCCCAGTTTTAGGCAGGATTTGAACCATGTACAAGAAAGAAGGCATTGTCTGTTCCTAGATACTGGTGGAGGAGAGTGAAGTGAATGTGAATACTACTGCCTCAAGCACTGTGGTGATGCTTATAAATAACAAAAGCTGGTTATAGTATTTTACGTGCCACTTCTATTATTATCAAGTGATTATTCTATTATTATTCTAGTGATCTCTGAGCATGTGGTGTGGCCAATAAATCACTGATCCAAGTGTTATCTTCAGTGGTAACTCCATCTTGCTTGGAGATAAGAGATCAAATCATTCTAAGGCATGTTTGCTCAGAGCTCTTGTCTCTGCCAGAAGCACCTTTGAATTAAAGCTGGTAGCAGTAGGAACTGGCTTATTTTTATGGAAGTTAGACAAGTCACTTGAAATCTTGTTACAGCAACATCTAGACGACGCTTCAGCTTTCTAACCTTTTTTCTGTAATACAGAAAAATACACCACTGCCTGGGACAGAGACCATTTTCTTAGCACTTGGGTATTTTTATGGCAAATAATGCTTGGAATGGCTCCACCCTCTGCCAAGTACCTGACTGAGAGCTCTCAGTAACCATCTTCGTCTCTACCACAGCCTTTTTCGGTATCGGGAGCGTACTTGATGGTGATCGAGTAGGGCTGCAGCTGGCCGATCGACTTCCTTTCAGCAAACGTTTCACATCATCCAATTCAGTCCCTGGCAGGAAAAGCAAGTATCCAGACTCACCCAAAAGCCATTGTTTCATCGATGTGTAATCTTGCTAAACTTCCTGCCAGCAGATTTTACATGTGACTTTCTATGAAGTTGTACCTTCTGAAGGTGCCTTCAGGGCACATAGGAAGCTTCAGGGACTCATTTCTGGGACTAAGTACTACTACATCCTTCCAAGACCACCGCCTAACCCACAGCGTGCTTCCTTGTTCAGAATGGGGAGACAAATGAATGTTCTTAACAGGAAAAAAATAATTATGTGCTGCTATCGTCACCATGAAGACAGGGTCCCAGAAACACTGCAGACATACCCAGAGCAGCAACACCCTCTCTTATACCTGAGCTCTCTGGAATAAAAGCCATGGCACTTACATCTGCCAGAGGGAGAAGCGCTCTGCAGTCGGACTCGAATTTCACTCTCTGGGAAGAGAAAAAGCAGATCATGAATATGGAATGAATCTTCAGGGTGAAAATAATTCCTTCCTTCTTGCTGTCTGTGTTGTACCTTTGTGTCTTGTTGCTTGATCTGAGCAGCATTCCTGGCCCATGTGAACTGGCTGTAAATCAGTTTGGGAGACTTTTTGTTTTGGGGTCACATTTTGCTTCTTTAAATTTCAGAGAGCTGTATTTTACTCACTGAGGGTGTCTCCTGACATCAATACCATTGTAACTGCCAGACATACCAAAGGCCTAATTATGCAGTCCTTAACCACATTGATATTTTTCCTCATCACAATTATTATTGTCCTTCTGGACAAAAATCTGGAGAGCCAAAAGAAGCTTACTAAAATCAAAAAATTCCCTCCTGCTTCTTGGGTGAAATTCACACTGTCATCTCTACAATGGGCTAAATGATTTAGTCTCTTACAACCTGCTGACTTCTTTTGGCTCACTGAATGTAACCGGACCAGTTTTAAGCCAACATTCTCAGCAGATATTCAATTTTATTACTGACTTTTACTGTCCAGCACAAGAGACTGTAGAGTTAATGTGGTTTGGCTGGGGCAAGCCTTTAAGTTAGCTCTCCACAAGCAAACTGACCAGCCAGGACATGTGATATGTGCTCCTCGGGATGAAATTTGACAGTGAATATACCAGAAAAGAAACACTAGCTTTGTCATTCACAGGAAAGCTGATGGATTGGAATTATTTTCTGAAGTAATATGAGAAGCTGAAGCTGATTCTCTGGTGTCTGTTTTATTATGTATGGCCTAGTTCTGCTGGGAGCTCAAGTATGTTGTGTGCTAGAGGAGACTGTGAAGATCTGAGGTAGAATAATTGGTAACTGTGACACTCTCCAGGAGGAGTGTGCAAGAGCATGCTTTGATTTATATCCACTGGTAGAATTAACTTGGATAAAGAGACATTATAGTTTCCTTTTCAAGTAGCTGGGAACAGATATTACACTCTTACAGAGCAATATAATCCTGCTTTCCCCAATGTTGTTAATAAATTATTAGAATTGCTGAATGATTTAAACGATGCAGAGCTTTATAGTGAGCTGGCTAACAGACCACAGCAAGTCCATAATTTCCTCACCATCTCCTTACCACCAGCATTTCAAGGTATGGCCTTATGATTTGTAAGATAGATTGCAGTGGGAGGAACATGAATACGATTACTGTAAATATGTCAGAGGCAGGTCGCAGAGCATGGGTGGACTGAGTTTATGGTAGCGAACAGGCAAGACTACGTCCTATGCTCCCAGATGTCCAGGTCCCTTAGTAGATCCTTCTTTCTGACACAGTGAAAACAACCATGACCTTCACTAGGGTCAATTTTTACACCAAGCTTGTTTAAGCAAACAGATAAATGTTTTGCATCTGCAGTGGTGAAATTTCACGTACCTCATCTGACTGCTCTACACTTAAACTGGTTGATTCCAGCTGAGGAATAGGTCCATTTCACGCACCCTGAATCATACTGAAGAAAACAAAGCAGGCTTCTAAAAAAACAGTATCACTCACCTCGACTTTGGCTTCTCCCTCTTGTGGAAGCAGATGCTGTGAATAGCAAGGAGAGAATAGCAAAATTAGACTTTACTGCCTGTGATATCTCTGAAACTGAACACACAGATCTTGCTCAGAGAGCTCAGATTCAGACAGCAAGCTTCTTTACTTGGGGCACAGCTGGGCGAATTGAACCTTAGCATTTTTACCAGGCCCTCTTCAGACCATAAGGTTACTTAAAGAATCAGTAGCATTTGTGGACGATCTGCTGTTCTTTTTGTACACATAAATGTTCATAGATGGCGATCTCTCATTCCAACAGCCTAAAGGAAGCTATAGGCCTGTTTACTTCACCGATCAAGGTTGGACACTGTGAAACCCTGCCTCGTCTCTGAGCCAGAAAGGTGACCTGATCTCATTTGTTTCACTAAGTTTTACCAAGTAAAATTGGTAGCTCAGAGTTTGGACAGGGCAAGCTTATACTGCTTACAATGTTCAGTGTAAATACACCACGTGAAGCCTAGAGGAGAGCTACTGGAAAAGTAATCCAGCAATGGCTCAAAATCCTAAGAGTTTGGGCTCTCTTGCTTGGAGCTGTTCTCCCAGCTTTGTGGGGCAGGGGGAGGAAATGTTATGAAGCATCCCATGTCTGTGTTCTTCTGCTGTGTTCTCCTGTCCGTGTCCTATGCCATACGGGGACTGTCAAAGGCAGTTCAGGGGAGCAGCTATATGGTATGCACCCTCTGTTTGAACAGCATCAGCTAGAGATCCAGCTCTGATCTGAAAATCCCAAATAACTCCTCTGCAGTCACGGAGCTGTGCTGGCTGCCCAATACAGATGGAGCATAGGTAGAGCAAGACACAGCAATGTGCAAAAAGCCACTGTAGTCACCAACTCACGTGACCTTGCCATAATGTTCAGAGGAATAGCTCTAAAAAGAACATACCAATCTCTCTTCTAGGAAACTCAGGAGAAGAGTTGGCGCTGGAGCTCCCTGAAAAGAACAGAAAGGTGTTCATTAATACTTTCCAGAAGATCACAAAAAGTGTTCCAAACATATCGTCCTGGTAACTGTCTAATCCCAGTGGGAACAAACATTTCCATTACAAAAAAAAAAAAGCACAAACCAGCCCACACCAAACCTCTTATTTCAAATTGTTGCTAAACTTGAAGATGGTCATCAGTCTTGGTAAGGCCTTCCTAAAAAAAAAAAAAAAAAAAAAAAGCTATTCAGGATTACATGAAAGAGCTGCTAATGTCTTTCAACAAAAATATGCCACAACTTCTTTTAGGAATGGTCATTACTATAAATAGGACCTAATCATTAGAATGTGTCCCTGATGTTTTATTTCCTAGCAAAACCACAATGGGATTCTTGCACTATTTGCGACAATCCTGCATTAATGAGATCTCAGAGTACATTACACATTGTCTCCTTTCTATGGCATGTTCTGTGATACCTTCATATGTTGCATGGCGGTTGACGTAGGTTTTTCTTTCAAATGTTGAGCCAGGTGATTTGGTGAGAGTTGAGCTGGGAGACTGGGTTTGTCTGTAGCCAGAGGATGATGATGAATTCAATCTACCACTTCCACCTAGAGATGAAACAAAATGCCTTCAGCAAATTGAAGGCATGCTCTGGATGTACACCCTGGATGTCATGAGTGCTTTATGTTACTGCCTTCTGAGCTGGACAAATTTGGATTTGTACCTCACAACTAGGTACAACTAGAGATGGACAAGAACCACATCTGGGTCTAATGTTGATTGTCTTCAGTATTCAGTGCAGGGAGGAGTACTGGTCATCTTCATGGTTTCAAAACAAATCTTATCAGTTATATATATGACAGCAGGTTTTGGCCTAGGGGGATGAATGAGACCCATCCCTGCAAAAAGAGTGTGCCCTCGTGATATCAACAGAGTGTTTTCTTGCCAACATTTCCCTCTGTTTTGTTCTGTAACTTTTCCACTTAATTCAGCAGAAAGAACTACTGTGACAAGTAGGCCTCTGTTAGAGGCATTCTGCAAGCTGAGTGGGAAAGCAGAGACCAGAAAATGCTCTGTGAAACTTTAAGAACTCATTACCTCTAAAGTTCAGATTCTTTCATCTTTCTTCACACACTTAAAAGAAGTAACAAGGAAGCGAGCAATCCAGCACAGTCATCTGAGTTTGCAGGGCTGGGTTCAGTTCTCAGACTGGTGCCAGTCCAGACAATTACACTGACATCTTCACTAGAACTACTTCACACCTTCCCTGAGGCAAAGTGATTCCACGCTGTGGCCTTGAATTGGTATGGAGATGTCTGTCAGATCTATTGGGTATGGCTAATTCTGCTGAGCTTCCAAAATGCACTTCACTCCCTTTGGTTTGTCAGCTCTTTTGGAGCATGGAGAATGTTTTCTAAAGGAAGCTTACATCTTCTGTTCTTCTGGGGATAGAGAGAGGGGTGTGCCAAAAACCTGGCTAGGAAGTTTATTCGTCATAAACTTTTGCTGTGACAATCTAACAGCTGGGCAAAGAATGCTGTTAGAGAAAATCCCTGGTTCTATGGAGTAGACAGCACATACTGATTTAGCACATCCAAAAAATCTGGCAGACTGTCCAAAGTGCTAAAGCCATGGATATGGACACACACAGGAAAATATTTTCTAGAAAATTCTTTAATACTATTCTAACATCAGCAAGATCCACAAAAAGATTAATTAAAACTGTCTTCTGAAGAAAAACGGTCAGAATATTGTGATCTGGAAATCCTGAAAAAAGGCAAATTTTGTTTCCAAATGAATTCTTATCAACAGTGGGAATGGCAATTTTTGTTGTTGTTCTGAAAACAAGTTTTCCTTGTGGAAAATGGGAATTTTGCCATTTACTCACCCATCCTCATGCTCAGTTTTAGGTAAGGAATACCTTTGCTTTGCATATTTGCCACTTCTACTCTCATAAATCCTGTTTTCCTTGCCTCTGGCTCATCCTACTTTCCTACCCTGAATCTCTTCTCAGACCATTTCTGCTGCCTTTGCTCTCTGTTTCCTCACTGTGTGATTTCTTCATTCCTTACTTGAAGTCACATAGCTGCTGCTGTGGGTGTAAGACCTCTTTTCCACTCCGCTCCCTCCAGTGTGGGATGCTGTTTTAAGCCCACTGCTGCTCCCTCCTTCTGGAAGAGATGAGCACAAAATGAGACATCCACTCAGGGTAAAAGATGAGAAGAGCAAGGATGCTGCAAGACTGTCCTCACACTCAATTACAAGTACAGCTTCATGTCTAGCGAGATATCAGAGCTGCAGAGAAGTGTCTTGGCAGAGCAGATAAGCATTCACACCACAGACCCAGCAAGTTTGTATTCAAGTTTTGCTCCACACAGGAAGGGTACTCCTGTTAACCCTCATCATAAATAAGACAGCGCAATTCCTTTCCAGCTGCAGCAAGCTAACCAAGAACACAGTGGAATAAGGAGCATGGAGAAGTCTTCCCTACTCGGTACTTGTACTTTCCTACAGAGGTAGAAATCACTTGTGACATCTGATACTACCCAAAAAGACGGCCTCACTGTTGTCACTTGGGTGCGATGACACAGGAATACACTGCAGCCACAGCAGCGGAGGCTGCAGACCCATCACTTTCGACCCTTGTCCCCAAGGGGGACCACAGGGGACCCTATATTTGGGCTTCAACCCTTGGAGAGTCTGGTCTATCAGTCTTGGCAGACTGTGCAGCTTTGCTTCTGACAATATTCAGATGGCTCCCCACATACTCCTCCTCTACTGAAGTATTTTGGGATAGGCATTGCTGAAAATAGCTTCTCTCTGAGTGCAAGTCTTTCCGCACCGAGACCTGCTGCACCAGGGATTTATGGAAATAATGCAGTCAGATAGCATGGAGGGCACAGAACACTGAGCAGGAGTAATGTAAGGACTGGCAATTACTTACTGGGTGGTAAGGACGTCAGTCTTGTAGTTACAGTCTCTGTAATAACTGAGGAAAGAGAAGGGTGCAGAAGTAATGGCATGTTAATATAGCCAAACCAGATCAATGTCCTACTTAATCTCCATGGAAGAGCATGACTTATTCAAAGAAGATCTGACTCATTAAAAGTCCCTTAAGACCACACTGCCTGGGGGCTGCAGTCTCAGCACACAACACTGTTTTTGCTTACAGGCCTTTCTAACTCTACAGTAACTTAAGAACATCACTGCCACAAAAGATTTTTTTTTCTTTACAAGATCCCCGTAAAACATGGAAGTATTACTTCTGGGCACTACAGAACCACAGCCATTGCTCTAACAGCAAAGCCCATGGTCAGACCCCTTACCAGCTTCCTCCTGGCTAATTCCCATAATGCCAGCACGAAACTTATCCTCTGTTTTACACACAGCCATAAAAGATATCTGAAGATAATTTGCAAGGACATTGATATCAGAGGCGGGAGGAGAATCCAAATGTCTGCACTTCTGGCTAGAAATTTTACCACGGGGCAATCATCTGTGGTTAAATAATCAGATCATGCTACATGTCTCTAAATATCTGATCTTGGCCCATTCTGACTTCAACAGAGAGTCTGGGAGCAGGTGCAGAATTTAGTTCTGGACCTCTGTTCAGTGTTCAGTCCCCTACAAAACAGGGATTTTTGGTGAGTGACATGAAATTAAAAAATTTTCTTACGTCTTTCAGTAACTTCTGATCCATCTTGCCTTGTTTTCTTCGTTAGAGAATCCATACCATTGCCACCTGTAGGGAA
>NW_010404148.1:10848-26948 GCF_000710305.1 Buceros rhinoceros silvestris | reverse complement strand
GAAAGCAGAGACTACACTCAGAGCTCTGTGAATAGTAGGAGATGACAACAGCTCCCCACACATCCCACCATTTTCCTCACTTCAGCTGGGGACTGGACTGCTTGGAAGATATCTGTGCCACGGAGTGCCTTTCCACAGCCAAGTGAGTATCACAAATAGACCAGCACCACTTGCCTACAAAACTGGATGCTTGCGCAATGCAGCAGAGCTGAATCTGCAGGACCGGTCGTAAAGCCAACAGGTGAGATAAGAGCAATTGAAGCAAATAATTGATGCTACTCACAGTGATGCTAAAGCCACAGCACTCACTTTAGTGAAGCAGAAGAACACTGGGGGTATCTATCTTTAAACTAGCTATTCTTGTCAGCCAGGAACTTAACGTAGTAAGAGCTTTATCTTGCTTTACTGGCAGAGCAGAGACTGTTTGGAGGCCCTGTCTGCGGCTTTGGAATCTGATCTAATTTAATGCCAGCTCGGGTCAGTCTACACAGTATTGGAATCACTGCTGTGACATACTGTGTATGTACTCTTCTTCATGACTTGGATCCCTCTCCAGTCAAAATTACAATCTCTTGCAGAAGTATGACCGTCTGCTAAGGAAGGAATACCACAAAGAAACACTGTGATTGTGGAAAAGAAACACATCTAGAAGAGAAAACACTTCTGTCAGAGGGAAATACACAGTTGTTCACTCCCAGTGTCTCTAAGATAACATTTCATCTTGTGCGGCCACAAACAATAAGAAGGAAGAGATTTTAATTCACACACAACATGATAATAGGCCAAAATTCTCCACCTCCTCAAAACTGAAGGCTCAGTCCTACCAAAAACTACCCACTTAACAGGTTGACTCTAAAAAAGCTTTGGGCAAAACTCCTTCCAAGTTCTAGAGCCCAGCTTGAGGCAGAACCCAAGACAGTGCTCTCCAATTCAGCTGCCACTTGAGTTTGATCCTCATGATTCCACTTACGTTCTGCAGTGTCTACCAAGTAGCCCCTTGATGATACGCTTGTACTGCCTGTGCATAAATAATGCCACAAGGCAGGATGCAGCAGAGAATCTGCAGGAATATCTGAAGTTCAGATTCAGTTCCGTCTTCGAGCAGCTCCCACCACTCCCAGAGCTGGACAGGAACAACATGAGTCTAGAAGGTACGCTGTCAAGCCTCCTATCACAGACTCAGCTGAACTTTGCAGAGAACACCCACAGTGCCCACAGCCCTCACTCGGCACCTCAGACCCTGAGCTCAGCTAAAAAGCCCTGTGAACAAGGCTCTGGAGGCCACATCCAGCCCTTACAAAACCTTGGCGGCAGGATACTACCCAACCCTTACAGTGCTTGCTAACACTGGGAATTTCCAAGGGATTATCCAGGGCATTGAGTCCAAGGCATACACAAGACTGGAACTATATGCATCCTCCTCCCACAGGATGGCAGTCCCTGGTGATGGAAGGGTTCCTGGTCATTCACTCCAAGGAAAAGCAGCATCTCTGCTACTCTTCCTCACTGCATGTTTCAATCTCCTTCCCTAAAAACAGATGCTGGAAGCTGTTGTCTAGAGGTCAGCACTGTTGGCTTTGCCAGTGTTTTTGGCAGGGAATACAGCTTTGTATTTGGAAACTGCCTTCCTACTGCTTTGCAGCCCCAGACCTTCACATTTTTTCTGCTACGGAAAGTGGTGATGATTATGGATGTTGGAAGAGGCTAGCACCACCACGACATGAGTGCATCTTCTGCATCTTTGCCTTCCCTTGAGAAAAGAGAATATCTTGCTCTGATACCAATCAAAATAAAAAATTAACAAGAGATTAAACCACATCTTCGGAGCCACACATGCCACAGTTTAGCGCCAGCACATGGTGCATTATGGTCTGTGTTGCATGTGGTTGCCACATGAATGCAAAAGGCAGCTCCAAGCTCAGGCTGACTGAGTTGGATTTCCATTATCTGCCAGGACTGACTCATTTCACCAGCTCCTATCCGGATTCACAAAGATAGGGCTGTGGGCTATGTCTGTGGCAAAGCAATAGTGCTGTTGAATCAGAGAAGCCACCTGCAATCATCTCTGAGTAACAAGTAGGAACTTGTGAAGTGGAATCACTCTCAAGCAGCGCAGGCAGCATAAGACAGGGCAACCCTATGGCCGCTTCAAGCAAAAGCTCAGGGGTTGTAGTGCGCTTGTGGCACCCACAAAACCAGGGACCTTGCAGACCTAAAGGGCACTAGGAAGCAGGAAAGGTCTACTTGTGCACCCTGCTTCCTCTCTGTACAGAGAAGCAGGACAGTAACAGCTGCCCAGCTTTGTGAGGCGTGCTTAGATCTGTGCTTTCCATGTAAGCCCAACACTGCAGAGTGCCTCCTGCAGCCCCTGTTCCACCAGACACACTGGCAAGGATGCTAAGCCAGCCTGAGACAGGACATTAAAACCCCTCTTACTGCTTTAGAATTCAGGTATGGCGTGCAATGGTAATAAAGTTTATTACAGACATTTTTCAAAGAGGAGAGGAATAGCCATAAAGACATATTTTAATGGAGAAATGAAAGCCGGCACATTTAGGATTCCTTTATTCCTCCACAATGTCCTTCCAGTTTTCATGTCAGAACACTGTTACACTCTTGCAGTACATACTTTCAGCTCTCTCCTCCCTCCATTAATAAGGCTCCTGCTGTGAGACACTCCATTAGGAGAAAGAGGCAGCAGCAGGTGCCGAGATCAATAATATTTAACGTCAGTGGAACCCTTTGATCATGGATACTTTGAGACTCAGTACATGTCTCCAAACCATGTTACTGATTATGTTAAAAGCAAATGCCATGTATTCTATCATACCAAATGTCTTTTAGGGTGCCCCTTCCTCTTAATCAAGCCTTTCAGGTGCCACTGTCCTGGGACTAATAGAAATAGTTAAAAAATGGCCCCTTATCACTCTTTTACCCCATTGTCTGGGAATCTGACCTTCTTATTCTGCTTTAAAAGCTGTTTCTTTCCAGTTATTCTACCAAAATCAACACAGCCAGAATCGAATCAACAAAATCATGCTTCCAAATCTGCTCATTTTGTAGAGTCACCAAAATGATGCTAATGCCAGGGAAGGGTTAGATGCCCCACCAAAGCTTGGATGTGCTGTGAGAACCGAATTTTGCTCTGTCCACAACTTTTCCTGGCTTCTTTGACACCAATACGCACTCATTTTCCGGAGCAGAAGCAGGAGCACTGCTCAGACTGCCAGGTGCCTTCCTTTCACAAATGTGTCCTCACCGTTCCTACTTGATTTTTCTACCCAAAGAGAAACAGGCCAAAGCAAGGCCATTCTGACCTGCACAAGCTTCTCACTTCTGGCACAGAAAGGGAGACAAACAATCTGGCGCTATACAAAGTGTTTGCAGAACAGGAAAGTGCTGCTGTCACCATTTCACAGATGAAGAAACTAGTCACAGAAAGACAAGTAACTTCCCTAAAGTCACCCCACAAGTCAGTCCAAAGAGGAAAAGAACACAGGTCTTTTGCCTTATGCCACTATGTTCGAATTGCTAGACCTGTTGCAGAAAGGTTTCAAACTGATTCTCAAATTACTTTTCTGACTTATTGTGACAAAGCTTCAAAAACACCTTACATTGCCTCCTAATCTTCTGTGACAAAAACGTGGCCCAAAGTCCATAATCAATGAGTCACTGCCAACAAATAAACCCACCTGTCTGAGATAAAGCAAAGCTTGTCCATGGCAACACAAACTTTCACTCAGAAGCAGTTCCACGCACTCTCAGGACTAGAGAACAATTCCTTAATATTACTCGCTACACCCATCCTCTGAAACTCCAATTTATAATCATTATTCCTCAGCACATTTCAGATCTGCTGTTTTAAAACAGCCAACAGATGACCTGCATTTCACCATGCTGGTACCCTTATGGAATAGAGAACATTCAGCTAAACTTCAGCTATTTGCACAGTAGTTTCACAAAATGCATTTAAAAATGTTCACAGAGCTTGACTTCACATTTCTTATCTCCCAGCAGGTATTCTCCTCTCACCCGATACTCATTTTAAAAGAGCTGTATTCACTGACAAACACAAAATCAAAATGACCCAGCTCTTACACAATCTTATTTTTTAACATTACATTCTCCACAGAAAAATTGAACACCTCCTCTATTTTGCCTGAGAATACAGCCTCCCTCCTCAAGAAATCTGGAAGACAGAAATAAAGGATACTTTTTTTCTCCTCCACCTTTTTTTTTTTTAAGTAATGTAACTTACCTGGAGTGCTCTGGTTACTGAACTGAAAATCTGATTTTCTCCTCAACCGTTTCCTTTCTACCAAAATTTGCCACCTACACTTTATATCATGTCCTTCTAAAGGTGTGTGGAATCTGAGTGATCATCCAAAAATGCTCTCCTCTTTATTTAACCCGTTTTATTCTCACCCTTCTTCTGCTTTTCTATTCCCGTGCTCTTAAACAAGTCCCAACAAAGGCGTGTCGTGGTTTCCTGCCTCGCCCTACCCTTCCAATTACCTGACACTCACTGGAAAAAAAGATCTGCCTCCAGGAATCAAACTTTACTGAAAGAAAAAACGCTCCTGCCTATTTGCTTAGGTAGATTAACTATTTAGATCTCAGACAGATAAAGGTGTGAAGCCTTATATCAGGGAAAAAGAACTGTTACGGCAGTACTTTCTGATACATGAGCTGAGATCTATTTTGGCATTTTCTTACAGGAAGCTACAGAGCACCTGCTGATATCTCTGCAGAGATGGCTGCAAGCTACACAGATGTTACTGCTTGCAATACAAGGGGCTAAACTCCCAGCTAGTACAGACTGGCTGAAAACCGCTCAAGTCAGTGGTCAGAACTGCCTTGCCAACCTGATATGCTCTATTCAGCAGGCAGCACTATTAATAAATAAAAATATGCCAAACTGAGTAAGGAACAAAATTTCTTCCATGTATACCACCTATGGACTTGTCACTGAACAGGAACTGGAGCAGAAGAGCAGCCATGGTGGGTCAAAGAAAAACTCCTTCTAGTTCATGACCCTGCCTTCTACCATGGTCCATTTTAACAGCCCTAGGAAGACTACGTGAACAGGACAAGCATATGCAGACATTCTCCTGGTGTACACTGGAGACTTCCTAAATCAAAAGCAGCAGCATTGCAATCCTTCCTTGATGGGATATTTTCCATTAATCTGCCCAATTAGTTTTGGAATCTCTAGAACATTTTAGTACATAGAGTGTCCTACAGCAAAGATTTTTACAGGTTAACTATCTTCTGTGCAAAGTTTTTTCCTCCTACTGAACATGACAGTGTCATTTGGTACCCTGTGCTTCTTTGTAAGAGTCAGACTTCACCTCGGCTTCTCTCACCCTACACAGATTTTGACAGACTTGTACCGCTGAATGGGAAAGAACTTGATGCTTCATGCACAGACCTTTGAGGAATTGTAGCTACGTACTGTCAAGATCGCACTCTTCTTCTAAGAGCCATACTGGAAATTTCTGAAGGTGTGTAGGGACACATCATTACACTGTCACTCCAAGACTTCTCCAGAAATCATCAGTTCATCTCCTAAATTCCAGAACTTATATTTATATTTTAGTCAGACAGATAATTATGAAGCATAATTTCCTCCCTGCGTGGAGGAAGCATCCATGACTCTGCCTTCTGAATGCTAATCAAAGAACATTGAGTTGTCTAAACAAGCCGCATGTGGTAATTAAGTCGTTAAGAGGTGTAGAGCTCAGCCTGGGACTGCACTTGGCTTAAGCATTGACCTAAAGGATAAAAGTGGCTTTAGCTTTTTGAACTTCACAGTCTTTGGACGTGACACATTACTGTCCCTCTTATTATCAACTGCACTTTAAAACTGCACTTTGGTCATCTCATTTTACATCTGCTTCCAGCTCAATGCACAGCTGTGTGCTTCAGACATAGCCTGGCTGCTCACAGACAGAAGCTCTTCAAGAAAAGACAGCACTATTACAAGGCTATTCTAGCACCAGTATGAGGCAGACTCACTGGAATGGCACACAGATTTCACTGGAGCGAGAGATGGGACCTCACATTTTAAGATTATGTCTTCAGGACTGGAGGAATTTTCTCCAGTATCTTTACCTTTGTCTACAAGTTTTCTTTATACATGTATAAACAAAGGTAGCCATCACAATTTTGATAAAATAAGAAAATTACAGTATTTTAATCCCAGCAGTGTCATCAGTTACAAGATACTGGTTTAATGTTTCTTGAGAACAAAGTCATGGAGCATCTATTCATGAGTCATTTCTTATCGGAAAGAAAAAGAAGGAGGGGGGGTATGACATAGAGGTGCCTTAAAAGGAAAATGAAAATAAGTCACATCTTGAGAACCACTGACTCTGAATTTAAAAGGGAAAATTTAGGAGAAGACGAAGTTGAAGATGCTGCCTGATGAAACACACTGATTGGTTCACTCAGGTTCCTAACGGGCAAGTGTCAACATCAAAGACATAATTTAGAGAGGTTCTGAGCTGCTTCACCTTTTACTGAAGTCATCGATTGCCTCAGGTGTTCAGAGCCAGTCGGGTGTCTAGCTGGCACAGTCCACAACGAACTGCAGCAGACCTGGCTTCAGGTCATGAGCTGCCACTCCTGCAGTAACAGTGGTGCTGTATGGACTGGTGGTTAGAGCAAGGGAGGCAACTCGAGCTCCTCTTGGAGCTAACAATCACCATCCTTCCACTGTCCCATCTGTCCTGCTCTACTTCACTTTGCATAAGGTTAAGTCTGGAGAGTCACAGTGCAGCTGGAAATACCTGGGAATGTTCTACCAAATACAGAGTGTGCTGCTTTCCCTGTTCCCAGCACAAGAAGAAGTTGCAAAGGCTTTGAACTCTTGGTTGATGCCTCAGTCTGGCAGCTGTAGTGATCAAATCACAGTTGGAGACAGCAGCATTTTCTCTGGTGAAAGATGTTCCAAAAGTTTATGGCAGCTGATGCTGGCAGTGAAAAAGTTGAGAAGATGTGACAGAACTCTACACCGCACATTCACCTCACCTAGAAGAGGGCTGTGCTACAGTACATCTCAATCACTTCTCACACTGCCAGGGGACCCCAAAGATAAAGTCTCAAAGCTGAACCAGCTGGTTTTGTCATGGATGTCCTCTAGCAGCTTAAAGTGTGTTTATGGTTTAGAAACAGCCAAGTGATGATGACTTGTTATCTTCAAAGGAAGCTGCGGAGCACAGGATAAAGTACACTGGTCTGATGATAATCCTGTCTCCATTGACACATATATTACATGGCTAATGAATCAGCCAAGAAGTTGATTGGAATAGTGCAGGTCCACACAAGGATGGTTTGCACAGGGAAGAAGAAACCGCACCTATTTCTGGGTAGCAACTGCAGTTCCTTCTGTGCGTTGGTTTTACACAACGCAGCCAGGCAGCTACTGAACCAACCAGAGACTCCTGAGTCACTCCCTTGCCTCAATGCCCTGGGCCCTCAGTTGGTACATCACCTGAGAAACTCACCATGAGTAACCTCAGGCATGAACAAAAGCTTTGTGGAGAATCAGTCATTGCTTTTGGGGTGCTGGGAGGTGAATAATGACAGGATGCGAAAAAAAACATTGCTAACTCAATGTCTCAGGTCCCAAGAGACATCAGTGATCAAGAGATGTCTGGGCTGTTTGTACTCATTAACAGAAAAGCTGTACAGCTAAGAACAGCCTTTCCTCTCTCATTCTGGCTTTACACAGCATTCCACACAACAGGAGATTTGTCACAGCTTCTAAGGTTTATCACAGTGCAAATAACATATAGCAATAACTGTAACAAAACTATATATGTTTATGGAGCATTATAAAACACCAGTGAAGGACAAACTGAATTGTACTGGTCCAGAGAGGGCATGGACTGTTCTTGCGGGGTCAGAGACTGGGAGGAGGTAGCTGAAGACTTGGGCTTAATGCTCTTACTATTACCACGTAGAGAGGAGGAGTGGGTCTCTTCAGCTGCTGTAGACAGCTGTCTGCCTCTGCTCAGAGACGAGCCTGTACAGACTCTAGGGCCCTGACGCTGTCGTGGAGCTCTGCAATACAGCTGCTGAATAGTTATAAGCAAGCAGTCCAGTCCAAGAGCAGGGGATGGACATGTGCCTTGTCTTGCGTGTCTGGGACTGCTCCTGATAATGCAAGCTTTGGTGCCAGACAGACCCAAACAAAACACACCTGTGACCTCTTAAAGTCCCCCTGTCCTCCATGCAGCTTTTTATGCACATTGATGCTTGGACACGTTTTATGTCTTGGTACAAGTCAGGCTGTACAGCAGGAGCTGGCTGCAGAGCCAGGAGTTACCACCCTCGTCAGCATCACCTCTAACAGTATCAAGGCTGGGATGTTAACAGACCTGTTTGCAAAGGTGACCTGCTGTCATCTCCCCCTCTCTCTCCGTTCCCCCCCACCCCCATGGCAATTAGGGAGCTACCCCAGCTACCCTAGTCCAGCAATCCACAGCATCTGCCAGGGAATGCAGCTGTGAAGCAGATGGTCCTGATCAGTGTCGCTCTGAGGGGTATCGCTGTGACTCTACACTAAGCAACTTTCATCCGTAGGACTCCTCTCCTTCCCAGTGCTGGCACAATGAATAATCCCTTTCACTTTGTCCTCTAGGTAAGAGTTGCCTGCAACACGTGCTGCTCACAGCATCAGAGCTACGAGCTGGACTGAGTGTCTAGTTTGATTCTGCTCATTACTGCCAATCAGCCCACTGCCCAGTCCGCTTGGTCAAAGAGAAAGGAAACCAGTCCTTCAGCATTTTATTGAAGAAAATGCAAAGTTTGATTCACAGGATCAAATAATTTCCTATCCTCTAGCTTTGAGAAAACTAGTTACTGTTTACACACCCACCTGTGAACCCTTAAAACAGTTCTAGCACCAGCATCTTTTAGACAAAAAAATATGCACCAGAAAAGGCATTATTTGCTAACGCACATCAAATGTTTCACTCAGCCAGGCAGTAAAGGGGCACAAACCATGCCAGATGACCTGGCTGTGGTGCTGCCAATATAAATATGGAGAAAAGACAAAGCAAAATGTTTACCAAGAAACAGCAGCGTGGAAAAAAAAATCCAAAAAACAAAACCCAAACCTTTCTGGCAGCCCCGCAGAAAACAAGCTTTGATTTGTGAATTGCTCACCAGCCATAGCCATGGTTGAAATTCCAAGCAATTAGTATTTCAAACAAACAATTCAACAAGTTCTACCTGCTGCCAGTCCAAAGCCTGCAAGTTTAAGCACCGTTACAAAGAGCAACATAAGGAGAACTGCAGTGCAATAATGCATGCAGGACAGAATCTGGAGGCAACACTTTACCTTGGATATCTGCCTCAGAAAATGATGAGTGTTGGCAAATAAGCCCGATTTCTGTCTGCCATCTTGAAATTTTGTAACACACACTGGCAAAAAAATCCTGATGGAAAATCTCTGCCAGGCTCAACCACAGCTTGCAGCAAGTCACCTCGTATACAGAGAGAGGGTTTCTTGTTAGCAGGATGGGAAATGCATGTGAGGGTGACTGAAGGGTCTCTGAGAGCGGTTTTCATTTGGTCTCCCCTCCTCCACCTTTCTGCCCTGCAAGTCCTTTTCTCTGATTTCAAAGGCTCATTTTTGGATCAAGGGTTATTTCACAGCCCAGAGAGTATTTTCAGGAGACTTCAAGCAACAGAAGTGCACTGATGCTCTGTAACTCAGGTCACTTTGTACATAGTGCAAGAACGTCTCCTGAAAGTACTTGGGCACAGAGAATTCAACTAAACACAAGATTGTGCATAAAGCGTATAGCTTATACCCAGTCCAAGGAACCTGGTCAAGCACTGGGGATCACTGCAGGTGCAGTAAGTGAAAAAGCACCAGAACTGTTGTCGCAGGACAGCTGAACTGCAGCTGAGTCTATATTGTCATGGTACATCTTGTGTATCCCATCCCCAAGATCTCTAGCCATGTCTATATCGTCAAGATCTAACTTTGCTTTCATAACAGCCTTCCTCCTTATCTATGCTGTTTATACACAACCTTGTGCTAAGACAGAGCATTAGCCTGAGCTCCAAGGCAGCTTGGGGGCAGGTCCAGAGCATAAGCAGTGGCCAACACTCCTATGCTCATGCAGTTCAGATTGACCCAGCATGCGGAGTTAAATACAAGCAGGTGTCGCTAGTTTTCATGTGTCCCAAAAGCCCTAGCAGTCATCCCTAAAAGATTTTCTATCCAATATGCAAAGGATTTGGCAGTGTGTCTTCTCCAGATCTTGGTTTGTCCTAAATGCTGTCCTGACACAATGAACTCAAAACTACCAGTTCCCAAGACCAAGACAAAATCAAGTACGTGGAATGGAAGTCAATGACAAATGGATATGGCAGGTTTATACTCACTCTTGAGTTGGTGCTTGCAGTGTACGTAGACCCCCTATGGCCTGTCCAGGTGCAAGAGAACAAGGGAGCTTCTTGAGAGACTCGCGTCAATACAGTGTAGTGTCTTGTCTACACTACGGTGTAGTGTCTTAGTCTATGATGGAGGGATTTTCACTTCCCTTTAAAAACCTCTAGGAGCCTGCAAGTTGAAAAAGGCTGGAACTATTGTATCAGATCAGAGAAAACATGTTAAAAGCACGTAACATGCAGTACAAGTATGCTATGTATGGTCTAATCCCTTCCGCAGGGATTTATGCTAGCACATGGAAAGTACCGACTGCTTTTGGATTCAGGGTAGAAAGTAAATGATGATTCAAACTCAGTTTACTTATTAACGCAGATCCTCACTGTGTCCCACCTATACCACATGCCAGTCTGCCATTTCGGAAACATAAAAGCACTAAAAAAAAACAGCTGAGTTTTTGAGCTTTTCAGTTTTTCTGTTTACCCACAACAGGCTATTTGCAGTCCCTGTGTTTTGCTGGAGTGTCTGTGCACATCTGTATGTTGATCACGAAACTGCCTTTGTTGTAAGTTTCTGTTAGAAAACAAAAGGACATTGACTACAATGGGGCAGACCTGGGTTTGTACTCCAGCAACCTGCAGACTTTGTGTGGCTTAAAGAGGGAAGGGCTTTTCCTCAAGAGCATACAGCAATTAGGAGAAGGGGAAAAGACAGATCCAGAACTAGGAAAATCATTTTTTTCCAGGGCAGTAAGAGGAATCATTGGGAATAGAGGTTTTCCCA
Source organism: Buceros rhinoceros silvestris (assembly GCF_000710305.1). Classification (NCBI taxonomy): domain Eukaryota; kingdom Metazoa; phylum Chordata; class Aves; order Bucerotiformes; family Bucerotidae; genus Buceros; species Buceros rhinoceros. The sequence goes on along the minus strand of NW_010404148.1, from coordinate 15,757 downwards.
AAGTAAATGGTTTAAAAAAACCCCTCAAAACTTTTTAGAATATTTATCAGTATTTCTTTTTTATCTTAATAATTTAAAATGAAAATCCCTCTTACCAAGAATTAAACAAAGAAAACCATGTATTTCTTCCAAATATGTTTGCTTAAATAGATCCCATTTTTTAGTCTTTGCTAACTTTTTGAAGCTTTTGAAGTAGTCTGGTTCTAGGCAGAACTTGAAGAAAGTCACTGCCAAATGAGGCTGGCACAATCTAAGCCCAGAAATAAGACAGCTGACTTTCCAGATCTCAGCGGTGGCAGCACTTGGATATTGTTCCCACATCACATTTTTCTGGGATCACTCTTCAAATAACGGCAGGGTGAAAGCACAAAACCATGTTTCCCCTCTGTTAGCAGGCAAATGAAAACACACATCTCGTGTGCCATCACGAGGCTTGATTTTTCACTCAGTTCTGCCAGGTTTACATAGCTAAGATTCAAGAGTAGTAACTTGTCTCTCTGAGTTTCTATCTTTCTATTTGAACACTCCTGAGACCAGATGATGTGGCAGATGCTGCCTGACACTACATTAATAATGACGGGGGAAGAGTCTCCCCTTAATCTGAAATCCATGCCAAACTGAAATCAAGGCATTCCAATTTTTTTTGTGGAGAAGCAAGAGAAGGCCAGCCCAGTTGTGGATATATTCACCTGGAACATGCAGATACCTGTAAAGTCATCTAAACCTGAGATTTTCACATTGTTCTCTTTAACCCTGTGATCAGACAGTCTGTCCAGGGCTGAATGGCCTTTGAGAAAATGTATCCTGGGCTGAAGGGGGAATTGTAAAGGTTAGGTAGCACCGTTTCTGAGGGGATAAAAAGTGTTTTTGTCCAGACATGTTCGAACACGTGTGCTCTACATATCCTGAGAAGTTCTGACTATCCCCCGGGCCCATGGATGATGAAGACGGAGGCCACTCAGCAAGTTTCCTGAGTCAGACTTTGAATGAAAGACTAAAGAGTTCCACAAGATTTCTGTTGCAGAGATAGTCGCTGTCAACGTGATCCTCCTTCACTATGAAGGTACTTCCTGTGATTAGGCTCTCAAGCATTTCAGGGTGGTGCTGACTTTTCACTGCCAAAGTAAACAACAAGCCCTGCTGGGCTACGAAGGCATTCCCTCTGCGGGAACACGCTCTGTTATGAGCCCTGTTTATTGCCACTGACTATTAGAGATTTATCACGGATCGGCATTTATCACAGTAAAGATGGGGGTTATTAAGAAGGGATGGGAATTTCAGCTTACATCAGCTTTTTGATCTCCTGGCTGCTTCACAATCATAAATCGATTTCCAAACATAAGCTTATCGGAGTATTGCAAAAGAGATTTAAATCTAGAGACTGGTTTCCATTAGTGTAAAGCCAGATTGTGCTTGTTTCTGTTGCATTTGTTTAGACCCAGATTAACACCGCACACAAGGAGCATTCCAGATTTTATTCTGATTCGGAAGGCAACATCGTGCCACTTGCGATGACTGCTTGAGGCCAGAAGGTGTGTGAAACTGTTTTTATTCCTATCTCCACTTCTATTTATTTGCTGAATAGATCATCAGAAAGGCTTGAATCCTTCTTGCTGGCTGCTGTCATGCTGCACCTGCTTTTCCTGGGGCACACAGCCTCCCTGCCATGTGCAGGCTTGCAAAGCCCCAATTTAAATGGCACTCCTTTATTAGAGGATGCATTCCAGAGGCATAAAATATTATTATCCGATATACATGGCTAGAAGACTGCTGATCTCCAGCAGGACTGCAAGCACAAGATGGGACATGAGACTCTTCGTAACACTGCTCACGCGGCAGCTGGAAGCTTCATACATGTTCTCAGTACTGAGGTTGAAGACTGCCTTGGAGACCCTTCTCTCTCACACTGTAAAAATTACTGAAGTAAAGAAAGAGTTAATCTCATTAAGAGCTAGTAACACCTCTTCAGAGTTTTCTCTTCTTTGGAAACATTCTCCTACATTACTGAAATTATGCCTCCATCAATTTTTTCTCTCTTCTCTTCTTCAAGAACAGTTAGGTATCTTCTTCAGGACGGAGATATTAGCTGTCCTCTTTCTACTCCTTTCACAAATTTTCCTCATGTTCAAGGAGCTCTGGAAATTTATTAATTCCTAAATTTTGTGGTCATAGGAGGGAAGGTGTTATTTCAATTCATATGACTAGCAGCAGAATTGTGTGAGCTGTCGTACCAAAGTTTTTCAAATTTAGTACCTTTCCCTGATCTATTCACTTCAACTATGTCTTGAGCTACTCTTTATTTACAAAACAGAACTGCTCATTTAACTTAGAGTGTTATTTCTACCCTTGATTTAATTTACAAGTGCTATGATATTTAGCTTTCCTGTTTTTTCCAGAAAAAAGATCACATCCTTACTGAGTTCTGCTGGAAGGACGTTCACTCCCTTGAAACAAACAAATGCACCATCAGATCTATACTGAGGGGCTAAGTTGTACATAACACCTGTTTTTATTCACGCTAGAAGTAATACTCATTTATCCAGAAATTTCAGCTCTTACACTGGTTACAATATGGATTTAAACATGTGTTTCATAGGCTACCTCGTACACCTTTTCTAACTCACCCCCCCACCTCAAAATCTCTTCAGCTCAGTAAATACTGACAAAATGAAGAATTGAATTATTGTAAATAAGAAGTATGTAATTTATAGCACCAACAAAAAGCTGAGTCCACAATAAAAGGCTAATACAATAAATACAATAGTTCTAAATTTTTTTTTTAAATGCTGTTTTCAGTAAGCAAAGAGGCTGTAAAGTCCAAAGCTGCTATATTCTATACTGCACACAGGGCCTATGGCAAGGAAGCAGGGAGAATATGTGAGAGGGTGAGAAAAATGCTTCATTTTTATTGCACCTTGAATAAAAAGAGAACTCTGACCAAAGTTCCTTGAAGTGATAAAACCCAGCAGCTCATATCCCAATTTCGATACTTCATCCCCAGCAGCTTTGAAATAGGTCTTGAAAGCAGGACTCTGCTTTTGTCCTCAGCAGACGGATGGGAGGCTCGCGGTGGAAGACATGAAATTAGGCTGTGATGTCCTGGGATGTGGTCACAGGTTCTAAATCACTTGCATATTTGTACAGTACCTTTCTCCTCCTAATTATGTGCCTTTAATCCTCATGATGAAAATCTTAAGCCATTTCAAATTTATCAACTAATTTCTTAGGATATGGAGTAAGGCGGATGGAGCGAACGATTATTTGTCAGACTTTCAGTCCTCCAGCAAAGACAATGATAGATGCACTGTACAGAATAACCAAAGTCAACAAGTTTTAAACTATCTGCCATGAGTAATATGAGCTACAAATGCCACAGAAGGGCATGATAAGCAACCCTTGACACCACAAGAATGCATCAAAACCAGGCATTAAAGGAGTCATACTGCTCGGCACATCTGAAGCTGAGTCAGAGTCTGCTAAGATCTCATGCAAAAGGGAATGTATAGGTCTCTGTCTAGAACGTACTTTTATCTTCACATTCAAGGTGAACCGGTTGATTACTAAAAGACACCTTCATATGAGGTTTGCAGAAAACTTAGTGGTCTTTCTTTGTTCAACTTGGTCATTGAAAAGGTTTGGAGAGAGTAAACTGTCTACAGAGTGCTGCCTGTGTCATGGTGGTTATTGTGGAGCTAATACGGATCTTCACTCTGTTCATGAGGAAGCTGGCACAGACTGAAATTAGGATTCAACTTTGTTCCACATTGGGATCTTTTTTTTTAAGATCTTGGCCAAAGGGTACAAGGTCTATCTCAAATTCTGTTGTTATATATAGACTTTTATGCACACTCATTATTTATCTCTTTCATATGCATCTTGTTGCGTTGAAATTAATCATAGTATTTGTGGACTTCCTTCTGTTTTGATATGCCGGCACTTCAGTAATCTTGATGAAGTTTCACATCTGCATCTGACACCCTGTCACAGACTTCCTGACCAAACAAACATTCTCACAGAGACAGAACAACAGACCAGACCCACAGGGAGCAGTCACAACATAGACTCAAGACTTCTATTCTGGACCCATTCAGAAAAAACAGATACAAGAGTTAAAATATGCTGCAACCTGTGGCTGGAGTTACAGAGTAGTTAAAGACACACCATTCATCAATAGTTAGAATGAGAGTAAATATTTGAGCAAAAGTAGAGAAGACAAAAGTCATAGCTGGAAGCTCATTAACAAGTGTTTCTCAATTTGTTTTATGATCACTCACTGTTCTTTAATCTTGAACGTCTTTTAGTTTGCAGCTTTTTTCTTGGGTGGGTCAAAAGCAGTACTCAGCACCATTCATGGTTATTTTCTTAATGCCCCTATTCTCTGACATCTCTCCAAGTTTCTTGCTTTTCATTAGAGATTATGCTTCTTCAAGCAAATCTTTAGTCAGACACACCTTTGACACACAAAACCACAAGTGGTATGCTAACTCCTACCAAAAACTGTTTCTTGTAGGACAAACAAAGAGAAGATTTGTGACCCAGAAGAGAAAAGAACAGATCAGTGTGAGTCTGTGATCCTTTGATATTATCTGTTTCTGCTTCATAAGAACACCGAGTGGAACATCTACCCACGTTTATTGATGTAGTAGTTGTAAAAATAGGAATAATAATTTCTACAGAAATTGTGCAGCTCTTTCATGTGTCACAGTCTTACAGCTAGTTCATGCACAGTTAGAACCCAGATGTTGCTACGTTGTTGTATTAATCGCAATTCAGCTAATTGATCTATAATTCATTGTTACAATAGAAATGTCAATGACAAGGTGACAACTGTCAGGCCAGCTCTCCAATATGCCAGAACAGATTGGGAAGTTTTTATTCTCAGCAGGACTCATATTTCTAGGGAGCTCGG
>NW_010404148.1:0-10758 GCF_000710305.1 Buceros rhinoceros silvestris | reverse complement strand
CAGGAATGCATCTTCATTTTAACTGCTGACTTCTTCCGCACATTTCTCCTCTTCTTCTTACAAGGAAAAGATGACCCGAAGTTGGCTGGGGTCACACCACCTTGCACAATGGGGGTTCTCCTGGAATAGCTCACCATTTTTGCAAAAGGTGAGTATTACAATTGCAGTTGTAATCTGTAAAACAACAAAGATATAAACAAGGAATATTCAGAGAAAGATATTGAGCAGTACCTGACTTTACTGGGAAAGCCTCTACATAATCTGGCTCCTGGGCTCAGGGTCACTCTTCTTCACCTTGCTCTCCCCAGTAATGGCCATCAGAGGTTCTATCCATCCTTCACATAATGTTGCCCACAAGAGGATCTCATTTTCTTCAGTGCCAAGAAGGTATTTAAAATCAAAAGTAAAAGAGAAATGGTGGCATGATGGCAAGTACAACATGCTCCAGCTGCTCAGCAGGTAGGGCAGAACCCCGTGGAAAAAAAAAAAGCTTTTATTTTCATTGCCTTGCTTATACCAAGGCTTGATCACTGACTTCAGACTAGCAGATCATTATTTTAAATAGTTCTGAGCAATATGTTTGCAAGTGAACACTCAAATCTTGGATCCAAGCTATTTAAGTTGTCTCCACTTTCAGATTCTGGCAGTTTTTCTGACTTGGCTCTGAACCTTCTGACTGTGCCCATCTCTATTTTCATGTCTCTGCTTGAAAAATCCTATTCCTTATCCAAAGCACAAAAATATTGCCTTTTCTAAAAGCCAGGTCTGTTGTGTGTCACTTCTCAGCAACATGACTGGCTGGAAACTTAGCTGTTATTCAAACTTTTCATTTCACAGCGATTCACATTCTCATTAATTTGCTTCCATCAGAAGTTCGGCTTGTGAGACCTGTGATAACACACAGCCTTTTCTTATTAAAATCAAGGCACCCTGGGCTCATCCTCACTCCATATGTTATCTATTTCAGATGTTCCTGCTGGCATGGATCTTTCTGCGTATATTTATTATTATCACAGGGTTGCCAGATGCATGTTATGGTGGCTGCCTTCCTTACCCTGTGCCTGCAAAGAAACTGCTCTTTGGACTCTACTTCAGTAACACCCATGATTAAAGTTGTCAGCTGAAGACTTTGTAACCACAACATCTTAAGATGTTTTTAGCTTCCAGCATAAATTAAAGAATTTAGAACAGAGTATTTACACAACCCCTCTCCTCAAATACAAAAAATCTGTATTAAGAAAATCATTCTGTTAGGTACGATGGCAAGATAAAAATAACAAATAAAACACAGGACAGGTGGTGGTCTGAAGTGAATAACCCTTACTATCAAGTGTGTGTGGTTTTTGGAGTTCAGTACACTGAGTTCAGTGAATCCAGTTTTTTTGAAAGATAAGGTACCCAGAGGGAGCCCAGTAAGAACACTGATCCATTGCTCCTCCTTCTGACAGAATAACATTTGGCTAAGCCTATAAAGAACTCTCTGAGAGTCTTTATATGCTTATTTTGACGTCCGTGTGTGATTTTAAGCACATAAAATGATAGAACTGTGGAAAATAAGGCTGAAGAGTTAGGTATCTTGTCCATCTCTCTGACCCAAGACCCAGCTCCACCTTAACTATTATTGACAGATTTTTGTTTAAAAATTTCCATGAGGTTTCAGAACCTCCTGAGGTGATCTGGTCCGTATCTCACCATACTTGCTGTTAGAAAATGTCTTCAAATTCCAGAACAAGTCTGTCAGAAAATTCTTCAAGTTCCAAACCAAGTATCTCCCACTTCAGCTGAGGATCACTCCCTCTCTTTGATTCTCAGTGTAACTTATCTCCTTTCTTGCCACCACCTTTCATGTATTTGAATGATGTTGTCACATATGCCATCAGGGTTTCCAGCAGCAGACTGCAGCTTTTCCTGTTCCTGCAGCTTTCATCAGACACTGAGTTTCCCAGACCTCTGATCACTGAGAGCTACGCTAGCCTTCAAGGGGACTACCTGCATGCTTAAAGCTACGTGCACATTTAAGTACTGTGCTGAACTGGGGACTTCATTCCTAGTGTTGCCCAAGGCTGTCAAACACATGCTGGTCTAGTTTAACTGCATGATGCTGTGGTTAATTACTGTTTTGATAATAACAATCTGGCAGTTTTGCAGATGTCTTTAAACTTGTAACTGCACATAAAAACTACCATATTCTGCTGCTGAAGGACAAACAGTGCCAAATTGTTGTGAACCTCATTGACCTGACCAGCAGGCAGTGTTTAACTTACAGTTTCCTAAGGTACTTCCTTAACAGTGCAGGCATGAACAGTGTGTGTTGGAAACTGGTGTTCTTAATATGTCTAGAAGCAAATTCTTTTGCCAATGAACAGCCATGTCCAATACCTGATGCTTACTGAGCCATCGATACGAGACCTATCCCCATCCTCGTCAACAGAGAGGTTCAATCCCCTCCGTATGAGTACACAAAATGCAGCAGACAGAAGAGCACCTGTGGTAGCTAATGCATGCCAAACGTTTGCAGTCAGGAAAAATATGAAGAAATCAACAAGCCAATACATGCACATAAAATATTATAATGGAAACTTAGCAGGACGGAGACCAAGTGGGAAGGAGATGGAATGGAAACACAGACTAAGCTATTGCCAGAGTCAAGAGCAATCAGCTCACAGGAGGGAGGGCTGAACTATGGTTGGGTTGGTGTTAAAGAGGCTCTTAGAATTACAGGCTCCTACTTCTGTTTACTTTACTGCAGCTATTTGCAGTGTCAGTGGAATCCTTCAGCTTTTCCTAAAACAAATGTACAGAGTCTGCACAACTGAACAATAACAAACTAGTGAAAAAAGACCAGCATCGAGAAGCTATAGGAGTAACTGTACAATAAAAAATTGGGATGTACAGCTCCCAACATATAAAAACCTTAGCAATAAACAAGCATATGATCAAATACAAGAGAACTGTTTATTAGGTACCTGTGTGCATGTGAAATATTCACAGAATATTTCTGTGTTAAGTATTCGGGACCTACTAGGGACAACTGCAAACAGTATTTTAAAGAACTAACAAGAATATGCTAAGAGTGTTCTTTCAATGTATTTTTTAATACTTTACCTAGCATCTGCATTTTTACATCTGCATTAAAACATCAGTGGGAAAACACAGTCAACGTTCATTTGTATAATATAGTCTAAAGATGCCCTGATTTGAACACATATGCATCTCTCCAGGAAAGAGCTTCCTGATTTGTGATCACCTCTTGGGATTCCTCCGCCTAAGATGATGAATGTTAAGCACTTTCAGCATCAGTTTGAACATCGCTGCACTTGTGGGGTACAAATGCAAAAAGAATCTTGGACCGCAGTGCATTTGTTCTAGTAATAGCTTTAATAGACCAATACACTGAAGAAGGCAGCGTGTCCCACTTCGCTGCTTCCCACAAAGAAAGCACTTGAGGAGCAACTTTGCTACCCAAATTATACAAATTATACAAATGAATAAAATTCTTACGAAATAATTAAATTAATTTAGTTGTTGATATCAAATCATCAATTCCCATGAAATCAGCTAAGGTAAAATGCAACTGGCTCATGTGGACTTGCTGTTTCAAGAATAAGTGCAGCAATAATTAGTAGCAGCAATAGAGTTTATCATCATGGTGACTTCAGGGTCTGGGGTTTGATCCTCCACATTTTGGGCAATAAGTCATATATATACACGAGCCACTTCCTCAGTGGTATTGCTCCTGTGCTTCTGGTGCACACCCAATTTTTAAGAGTGCATCACGGAATGAATTCACTGCTCTGGCCTGCTTCTCGAATTGGGCAATATGCATGGCAAAGTACCTTTGGTGGACTCAGATCCATGATAAAATGAAAACAAGAATTCTTTAGCTTCTTGAGGTCCTCTCAACTTCTCCACTATCTGGTGGACTCTCCAGAGAGATGTACCTCAGGTTGGCTGTCTACTGTCTAAATTAGACTGCAGGCTTGACTGTGAAAAATCCATACAACATCTGGAATAATGAGACTGGCAGAACTGAGGGACATTGCCTGTAGCACTGAGCAGAAAGGGTGACATTTTCCTTTGCAGTTTTCCCACCACTGCCATTTCCAACTTCTGCCTATTGTCCTTATTGTCCTTTTTTTTTAAACACAACTTTAGAAAATCAGCCATTACAGCTAGGCACACTAACTGGTAATGCCAAGTAGTAGTAGCAGCTCCTGCATACAGTGATATTTGTGAGAAAACACATTTCTTCAGGTTTGAGAGAAAAGCTTAGGTCAAGAGGTAGTTTAACAGCTTCAAGGCTTGATTTTAGAAAGTGAGAATCCTGCTTTACGGAAAAAAATTCTGCCCCAGAATTCCTGGCTGAAATGGAAAAGAAAGATGTCACCAAATGAAATAAACTGTATGGAGTAGATGATGAGATGATTCTTAATCACTCATTGTACCCATGTATCATACATTATTAAGTAGTGTGCATCCATATGTGCACTGTTGATCCTAGAAAAATGAATACCACACAGGACTTCCTACCCAGACATCAATGTCGACAGTTTGAAGGTTAGCCATGCCCTCTTTCCCAGACTCAAGAAGAGGCAGGCGATATGCTCGCGAAAATTGCAGGGTGATCTATCTGCTGATCTAACTCCTGTGGAGTCTTTCAAGAGCAAACTTGTCAATGCATACCCAGGTGATGAGTTACACCAAACATTTAACAATGATGAAATAGCTTATTCTGGCATATATGACCCATAAACTGCTTGTAATTAACCCAAGGAAAAGAAAGCATGAAACTTTAAAACATCAAAAAGAGAATATTCTTTCAGCTGAGAATGTACTGGGAGATTTCCAGTCACACCAGTGTTACTTAAAATGGTATGGCATGACTGTCATCAAAGTGGTTGATGACAAAGAGAGCTTGATCAGTAACTATCGATATGTGTGATGGAGGTCACTGATGCCAGGACACAACCTCAAAGCTACTTACGGGAAAACATCCCCAGTTAAAGGGGGTAGTACTTGTTAACCTGGTTCACCAAGAATTTTCTTTCTTCACTTAGCATCAGTTCAGCATTCCTGGACTCCATTTAAGACAAATGTTCTTCACCCAAAATGAAGTTTCCTTAATGTGTTGAAAGGCAGGCTGGTTGCCTTCTCACACATTAATCAGCATGAAAGACTTAGGCTAATGCAGTCAGCTGCAATTCTAGTATCTCAGCACCGCATGAAATCATACCATTAGCTCACTCCATATGCCACACTTTTACTAACTTCCATCGGGACAGCGTAGTAGTTCTGCCTCCCTTCAGTTCAGTAGGAACTTTCTCAATGACTTTAAATGTCACATGGGCTAAGCTGCCCTTCTGCAGTAAGGCAACACAATAACAGTAAAAGTAATGTAAGAATAACCACTTCATCACACTGAGTTGTAAGAAAATACTACACATTCATCAGTAAAGCTCTCTTTGTATGTCTCTGTACAGAAAAGGACGCAGAATACAGTTATTTCAGACACGTATGTGAATAGGAAATTTTCACTGAAATTACTTTAGAAATAATTGGAACAAAGGCAATACAGCTCACAAACACTGAAATACCTGTTTTTAAAGGAGCCATAACACAAACAGCATATTTCACTCAATAAACAAGAAGTTTAAAAGTGTCACCTGACATTTCACTCACTAAAGGAAATGGTGCAGAAGGCATTCTTATTGCCTTTCCCATAGCTGCGTATTTTGAGAGGAGCGGTGATAAGCAAGTGTTTACTGAGTTCCCATTGTCTGTGCATACCTTACAAATTTTGACTTCTAAAGGATTTGTTTCAACCTTTTGATTAAGAATTGACATTTTCATGTCTGTTCACAACCCTTGGTGAATTGCCTGCCTCACAATCTGCGGCAGCTGTCCTTAGATGTGTGATTTTTTTTGCATGAATAATACGCAGAGATATCCCCCATATCACAACTATGCACACTTAAAACATCATGATGTCAGTTACTGTCTGACCAGGAAAACAGGAGAGAGCTTTAAGCCAGATCTCACATGCGTGTATTAACCTGTAAGCCTGGTTTGCAACGTAAGCGTGGTCAGTGCCTGACCACATTGCCACACTGAAACATCAGCCCTCTAGACATGACTTTACTGTCAGCAGCAACCAGAGATGGAAAAGTCCCATGAACATCACATTCATATTCCATCCTTTAGAGGAAAAGACCTCGAATTTTTTACTTTATAAGGCTTTCTATAGCCTCAGGTAAATGAACTAATTTGTTTCTTAATAACAGAGAGGAAGTGTATTTTTAAATCCTGCGTGCTCATGCTGCAGTTGGGTAAGGAAGGAGGTGTGCTCGGTACAATGGTTATTTGTTCTAAACCAAAACGGTAACCAGTGGTACCGCTGAAGTGATGATGGACGCTACACACTCATGTTTGCACTCTGAGCAACCGTGACATCCCCAGGAGTCCAGGAGGAAGGTAAGGTGTGCATCTTCATCCGTGCTTACCTGCTCACTGGACGCCACGTTTGGTACCCCAGTTTAATCCACTGGGTCCACCCAAGGACTCCAGCTATGGGTAACTGCTCTCGAACTAGCTCGTCTGCACTTGCAAGTAAACCACGTCCACTGTTTCAGCTTCACCAGCTTCACTTGCAGGGATAAATGAAAGCAACCTAAGAGCTACATGAAACAAACTTTTGTGTTAAGTGTGTGAGAAAAGCTCCACCACAATCCTTTAACACAAAAATATTCTCAGACCATCACAGATGACAACATCTGTACCAGGGACTAGTTTGGGCAAGAGCTTAGATTTAAAAGGCTTGAATTTTCTAACAGTAATGATCAATCAGTTCTCCAGCAAAGACAAGAACACCGAAGGTCTGTTTATTGTTTCCTTTGTCTGCTACAGCCTCGTAAAGGCTCCAAACTGTATTTTTTGGCATGACTATTTCAGAGAAAATCCCACAAGCAGACACAAAAATAAGAGACTGTCTTATGCCGTTCCCTTTCATTAGCGCTGTGCCTCGCCCACTTGGTTATTCACACATGCAGCAGCGAGAACCAGGGAGCCCATCTCAGCTGGCTCTTACACTATATTTTGTAATGGCAAATTGCAGCTACAATAAATTATGACAGTTTTTCTTTTCAAGACAGGTAGCTTGAAAATTGAAGTAAAAAATTAGGGATAGTCTAAGCAAGCTGCAGATGAAAAGCAGAAAAGGCAGCAAAATTTTACTCCTGCTTTAGCTTCATGCTGGTGTCCTTCTAGTGACTTCTCTGTAATTACTGGACATTTGCACCATTATGAAAGCAGGATTTATCTCCCAAGGACAGGCTTTGTTGTAGCAAACTGGTTTTACTCCAGGAATCTGGTCTGTAAAGCCCTTCCCTTGATACATTTACATGCTTATAAGCAAGTCAGAACATTTTTCTGAGAAGCAAATTGTAGCCAGCAAAAACACAGCCCTAGGCCCATGCTGAAGTGGGTAGATTTTAAAAATTTCTGCAGCAGTTAGTGGTTAGGCAAATAAAAACACTCCACCCTCTTGCCTCAGGCGAGAGAGAATATGCAGGCAGTGCAGAGTGTACTTCATGCGTCACGATACATCACCTGGCTTTAAACAAGATCAACAGATTTCAAAAAACTGACAGAAGGGGGTAACATGTATGTGCCTTAAGACTCAGTACGTTAACTAACACCTCAGTTACTCATTGGCAGTGTTTACGGAGAAAAGGCCTGGCTGTTGTGCCCAGCAAGCTGTTAAATGGACGTTTTGTGATGCTCCTGGCACTCTGGAAGAGAGGAACCCATAAAGGTCAAACTGGAGTCTCTAAATCCAAAGTCAGTATCCTTTACTCTTACTCTTCACTTTGGCTTTGCTACTACAGGTGATGCCCACGGGGGAATATAACCTGTTCTTGTCCTGTCAGCGCCAACGTGTGGCCCTAGTGCTCTTCTGGTAATATAAGATTAATGAAAGTGATGACACAGAGAGAGTATCTCTTGAGTGTGCAGACAAACTGGTGTAAGTTGAAAAAAAAATCCAATCACTAAAATGACATCACAGAAAATAAAAGAAAATAAAACCAGGAAGCACATTTTCCTGCTGCTTCCTTGGGGAAACCAAGTTTCTCTGAAGGGAAGCAATACATTCAGCAAATACTGCTCAATAATTTTATTACTCAGCCCACAATTCCTTATGCATTTTTTCTTTTATTTTGCTTACCCCAAACTATTCTGATCACAAAAGGAATTAAAAAAAACCCCACACAATAGCATTATAGTGCTTAATAAAGACTGTATTGCAAGGAACTTGCTGGCTGTGTGAAGTGTGAGCTTAATGAACAGTATGAGAAACACTCTTACGGTGTGCCATAAACATGCCAGTATCAATAACACACGGATAATCTCTTTTCCTCTGGGGAAACAGATGTGCATTTTTTTCAGAGGAAGGTTTTAGTCTGACTCCCGTTTGCCATCATTGCCATCAAGTTGTGGAGAACATAATATCCATCACTATTGGGTTTCTGCAATAAAAGTACTGAAGAGTCACTGGATAGTGACTGATGACACTCTAGTTCCCAGCTCCATCAGGGGCCTCCTGCTACACCTTGGACAAGTCCTGTTTTTGCAGTACTATGTGTAAACACCATGTAAACGTGATAAACACAGTGAAACACTTAATACCAACCTGAAACAGGATCTCTTCCTAGTGTGGAGTACCCATCAGGGAATACTGATGATAATAGTTTCTTTTCTCTACTCTATGTGTAGTACTTTAAACTCATAAACCCAATGTGGGGAACCATCTTTCTATATTCATGGTCTCAAAGAGCCTGAAATCCACCCTTGAGGCGGGGCGTGTGGGCGTTGCTCTAATAGAAGAGCAATGATAATGCACGGGATGACTTCTCATTTGTTACGTTCCTATAAAATCTTACTGGAATCTCAGCTGGCAAATGATCTAAACCCTCAAACTTTCTGTTGTTCTTGTGCAACTCAACTGTTAACATGTCTGTACAAACGAGCATGAGTAATTTAAGGCAGAGGGACCAATCCTGAGATAGAAGGCAATATGTTGTGAGCTTGGAGACATGCCATTTCCAGTCTCCAGTCTATCTGAGATCCAGCCAACTTGATAAATTTGCAGCAGAAGTTCTAGTAGCACTTTTACTGTTGCACTCAAGTCCATTTTTAACATATTAAAGAAAAATATCTATGACATTAAATTAGCTGCAGGTATTTTAAAAAAAAAAACCAAACAACCAAAAAAAGTGGGCAGGTTTAAAAAGTGCCTCTAAACTTCCTCAACCATTGAGGTATCATGCAAGTTTTTTTGCTAGGTAGTTATAAAATATCATACAACTTAGTCACATAATCTAACTTCCCACATTTGCCACTGAGAATATTATTCTAAACGAATTTCACCCGTAGATAGCCAATTCCTATACAAGGAATAGTCTAAACACCACAAGTTCTCAGATTTCCCAAAGTGACTTTTTCTAGATGTGTTTTCAACTCTTGGATACTCTTTGCTTTAGGAGAGAAAAAGGTTGCCATCATCCCTGTGAAACTCTGTTTAAGTGAGTGTATCTGTGCATACTGATGGTCAAAAGCACAGCAACTGCTAACACATTATCACACCTACACTCAGTGCCTACTCACCTCTCAGTGCCAAGAGTGTCTCTTGTCTCTATAATAAAGGTGGGAGTTACACAAAGAGAAGAGAAAGTTCAGCATTCTCATCTGTAGTTGTGAGGAGGAACCAGGCAGAAAATTAATACATTTCTGCTACACAAATTAAGGGCACGATCTAGGGAGAGTAGGTGGGTGTATGTATTCCAGATGCAATGCAAAGCATAGCTGTGCGAGGCCTCGATGCACAGCGTGGAGCAGTTCAGCTGCGGGCAGTGCTGGAGGAACCACCAACACATCACGGGCTGGGAGCCGTCGCTGTTATGGCCTCTGCATCTCATCTTCTCAGTCCTGACAGTTATATTGGAAAAACATTTCATACAGATCAGTTTTTAGTAACGTAAATCCACATGGGGAAACCAGGCCTGCAGCATGGGAGGGAAGTTTGCTGATCAAGACACGAAAATCACTCCTGCTTCAGCAACACCTTTGAGTGCCAGGGCACCCTCTTAACCCTGCTCTGAACTGCACAACTGCAACTGCAGCTGGGGCGGCTCCCTGTCATGACTACAATCTACCTGCCTGTTTTTCCAGTGAGGCTTCTTCGTTTTCACTTTTTTCTCCTTCTCTCACACCCATGACAGCGCTGCTCAGATCGCACTTCTCCTGGTGCGTTCCTGGGGTTCCGTTTTTCCCCTTCCGTGAGGAGACTGAGGCAGAGGCCATGGGTGTCCTGAGGGGCACAGCTGTGGTTCCCTTGGCTGTGCTGGAAGGCTGGGCCTGCCCAGCCCCTCTTGGTGGCGAGTGCTCTACCCTGAGGCTGGAGTCCCGGCACAAGGGCGCTTCCAGGGAGATGGCCCCCGGCCTTGGGCAAGACCCCAGCTGTGGGGTGGCAGGCCCACGCTGGCCTAAGGGATGCAGCACGGCCTTCAAAACCCAGCTGCAGCGTTGTACAACGTTCCCAGGGATGCCTCGCACCGGGGGCTCCAAGAACACTGCTCTGCCCGGCGCCTTTGTGGCAGCAGCGCCCAGCCCCGCATTCACCGACCGACCGCCCGACCGCAGGAACAACCTTCGCGCTCCCGCCCGCACCGCACCCCCACCCCGCCTTCCACTGCGCGCAGACTC
>NW_010404147.1:0-2717 GCF_000710305.1 Buceros rhinoceros silvestris | reverse complement strand
CGGACCGGGTTGCCCCGCCGGCCCGCCTCCAGCCAGCGGATACCCCTCTTCGGTGACCGTGTGCCGTTACATATGCTGTATGTGGTCAAGTCACCCAGCCCTCCGGGAAAACACAGTGTTAGACTGACTGCTCTGCTCTTCCCTTGGCCTTGGACAGGAATCCCCAAGGCTCGAGTGGAGCTTTATGGTTCTTTTATTATTGCCCCTTCTCCTCTGGCTGTAAGCAATAAGAAAAGGTGATGTTTAAGATTTCCATTCTGTTGTCCTCGGTGGGCTACGTGTTAATGCCAAAGGAGTACTTGAGCACCACCCTTACTGTATCTCAATCCCTCAGTCATTTCTATTCTTTTCTTCATACTCACATGCTTTTCTCTTAGTTTTAAGCACACTCTCTACCTTTGCTGAGCCTTTTCAAATTGTGTACTCAGGTAAGGATCACGATTACCCAGCACACATTTTAACAAAACGGTTTATCATACCCTGTAATAATAGTAAAATATTTATATTCTGTAATACAATAAAATGGAGCTACATTTTAAAACTAACCTTTCATTGCATTTTCACAGAGGGTAACCATCTTTTCAACCTCAGGGATACCAAAGGGATACTTATGTGGTATTTCTTCTACAGGGGAGGAAGTAAGAGCCTCTAAAGCAGCTGTGCAGGGAGCTAGTTAGCATCAATAAGGGGGGAAATGCAGAGGGAGAGAATGGGGCTTACTGATCAAGTGTCTCAAGTGACAAGATGTTCCCTTTCTAGCACTGAACAGGTTCCTGAAATTGGGCACCCGAACGTTTCTGTGATTAAATGTTGAAGGAGAGTCCTCACTGATGGCTTTCCTGGCATTTCAGTGACTGAGACTGTCACCTGCACCATGAGCAGCACAGAAGGGAACTGGGGCTGCTCTGAGGCAACCAGGAAAGGGGCTGAAACCTGTCTCCTAGAGCTCCTGGTGTCCCCCAGCTGGAGGCTTATTAGAGATTTTTTTACAGGCTAGAGCCAGTTTATTCTGTCTGAAGGTCTCTGTTGCTCCTGCTGGCAGCATTCCATACAAATAATTTAATCTGCCTTAGGATCATAGAATCACAGAAAGCTTTGGGTTGGAAGGGCTCTTCAAAGGTCATCTAGTCCAACTCCCCTGCAATAAGCAGGGACATATTCAACTAGATCAGGTTGCTCAGAGCCCCGTCCAGCCTGACCCTGAATGCTTCCAGGGGTGGGGCATCTACCACCACTCTGGGCAACCTGTTCCAGGGTTTCACCACCCTCAGTGTAAAAAATGTCTTCCATGTATCTAGTCTAAATCTCCCCTCTTTTAGTTTAAAACCACTACCCCTTGTCTTACCACAACAGGCCCTGCTAAAAAGACTGTCCCCATGTTTCTTATAGGCCCCTTTAAGTATTGAAAGGCCAAAATAAAGTCTCCCTGGAGCCTTCTCTTCTCCAGGCTGAACAAACCCAACTCTCTCAGCCTGTCCTCACAGCAAAGGTGCTCCATCCCTCTGATCATTTTTGTGGCTCTCCTCTGAAACTGCTCCAACAGGTTCACGTCCTTCTTGTGTTGAGGACTCCAGAGCTGGATGCAGTGCTCCAATGGGGTCTCCAAAGCAGAGGGGCAAAATCACCTCCTTTGATCTGCTGGCCATGCTTCTTTTGATGCAGCCCAGGATATGGTTGTCTTTCCAGGCTGTGAGCACGCATTGTTGGCTCATGTCCAGCTTTTCATCCATCAGTAACCCAAAGTCCTTCTCTGCTGGGTTGCTCTCAATCTCTTCATCCCCCAGCCTGTATTGGTACTGGGGATTGCCCCAACCCAGGGACAGGAATTTGCACATGGCCTTGTTGAACCTCAAGAAATTCACACAGGCCCATTTCTCCAGCTTGTCCAGATCCCTCTGGATGGCATCCTGTTCCTCAGGCATGTCAACTTGTCAACTACACCACTCAGCTTGATGTCATCTGCAAGTTTGCTGAGGGTGTACTTGATCCCATTATCTACGCCATTCATGAAGATATTAAACAGTACTGGTCTCAGTACAGACCCCTGATGGACACTACTTGTCACTGATCTCCTTCTGGACATCAAGCCATTGACCACTACCTTCTGGATGTGACCATCTCCTCACCCATCAAATGGTCCAGCCATGAAATCCGAATCTCTCCAATTTAGAGAGAAGGATGTTGTGGAGAACCATATCAAAGGCTTTACAGAAGCCCAGATACACAACCCATAGCTCTTTCTTGACTCAGACATTTAAGTCTCTTCCCTTCCTTGCCTAATTTCTTACACCTGGGGATCAACAGCTCTTGTGCTCTGTGGAAAGTGTCCCTGAAGATCTGCCAGCTCTGTTCTGCTCCCTTGTCCCTGAGGGTCATTTTCCAGGTAGTCCTATTGACTAACTCCTTGAAGAGCTGGAAATTTGCTTTCCCAAAATTCAAGAGTCCTGAATTTACTCTTCATCTGATCCATATCCCTCAGGACTCCACCAGTGCACAATCAGTGCAGACCAGGCTGCCTCCAATCACTGACTGGAGCTCACTGATTGGAGTGTCACTGATCAGCTCACTTGCGTTGGTGGCCATCAGGTCTAGTATCGCATCCCCTCTGGTAGGGCTGTGTATTACCTGGCTTAAGAAGTTCTCCTCAATCCATTTCAGGAGTCTCCTGCTTTGCCTACTGCTCACCATGCTACTTTTCCAGCAGATGTCGGGGTGGT
>NW_010404146.1:42168-42949 GCF_000710305.1 Buceros rhinoceros silvestris | reverse complement strand
CCTTCCATGGGTGCAGCTCTGGCACTGGTCCCCACGTCTCCCTCCCGGCTGCACCTCGCACCCCGTCTGCAGCAGGTTCTGGTGCCTCGGGGGGCTGCACTCTCCTGACCACCCTCTGCTTGCACTTAGCCACGGGTGTAGGGATGCCAATGAGCGTTGAGAGGCACCCACAGCTTTGCCCTCTGTGGTGTGCTGGAGGAGGACGGGTGCCCTCGGTGCCATCCCATGCTGTTCCTCCCGCTTTAGCCGCCGCTCAGCACTGGACACGCAGTGAGCTCGGATCTGCTCAGCTGCCCGGGGTGGGCGTCAGGGCTGCACTAGGTCTTGGAGAGGGAGGCGGTGAGATTGGAGTGGCTCCAAGCAGGCGCACATAGTGGTTGTGTGCCTGTTCCTGTTCACTCAGGAGCTTGCGGTCCCCAGACAGCACCAAACAGCTGCCTGCCGTGGCAAAAGCATCACCCAGGTCCCATGCCCAGCTGAGATGGAGCCTGTGGAGAAGAGCCAGGCCCAGTGCAGGGTCTCCTTCAGCACCGTGAAATAATTTACACAAAGTTTTGCCTGTCTGGGGAAGCATCTGTCTGTCTCTGCAGGTCTTGACCCAACCAAGCAGTTACTCCGAGCCTCCTCGCTTCCCTGCTGAATATCTCACTCAGCCCTTGCAGACACATGCTTTTTCTGTCACCCGTTTGGGATCTTACAGGGTTTTTTTTAATTCTTTATGTTCTCGGCTTTGCAGCTCCTGGCTGGCGGAAGCCTGGGTGTGGGTCGGGCGGCGTCGAGG
>NW_010404146.1:37742-41585 GCF_000710305.1 Buceros rhinoceros silvestris | reverse complement strand
AAGGCTGCACTAAGGTCTTCCTGGAGGCTTCTCTTCTCCAGGCTGAACATCCCCCATCTCTCAGCCAGTCCTCATAGCAGAGGTGTTCCCGCCCACTGATCATCTTCGTGGCCTCTTCCGGACCTGCTCCAATAGGTCCGTGTCTTACTCTGGGGATCCCAGAGCTGGACCCAGAACTGCAGGGTGGTCTCACCAGAACAGAGAAGAAGGGCAGGATCATCTCCCTCACCTTGCTGGCCACGCTTCTCTTCATGCAGCCCAGGATATGGTTGACTTTCTGAGCTGCGAGCTCATATTGCTGGCTCATACTCAATTTTTCACCCACCACCACACGCCCAGCCCTTCTCCACATGGCTGCTCTCAATCCACTCATCGCCCAGCCTGTATTTGTGCTTTCCATCCTCCTCAGCTGGGGAACGCCTGTGGATCCCCCCAGCTCCTGCCCCCTCCACGCCAGCCCCCATAGGACTATATTTGGGCTAAATATCCCAGCCCGTAGCCCCCAACCTGACAGCTGGAACGTCTATCCCAATCTCGTAAACATTTCTTCCAATTAAAAGATCTAGATTGCTGACAACCAAGCCGTGATTCAGCCCCACGTGACTCCCCAGGAATTCGCCCAGGATGGGTGGCAGGAGCTGCCAGCTCCAGCCCCACGCGTGCCTGGTGAGGAGGCACCTGCTGATTCATCCTCACCTTCTTCTTCCTCAGCCAGATAACGCTACAGCACGGGCTCCCAAACACCACCCGCGACCGCCTTGCAGTGAAAGCTCTTGTCTGACAAGGGTTGTGCTTATTTTCCTAGAGCCTGGAAGCTGCTGCCTGCGCCCAGGCAGGAGCGTTGCCCCAGTAGCCTGCAGGTCGTGGCAGTTGATGGGGTGTTTTCCATGCCAGGCTTGAAGATAACCCAGCGCCGTGTTGCACTGGCTCCTGGATTTCGCGTCTCTGTGCCACTGGCAGTCAGGAGCTGGCTGGAAATACCCTCTAGAAGGATGCAAAAAATTTGGTACCAGGTTTGAACCATCCCACTGAGGATTTGCTGCAGCAGCACACTTCATTCTGCTCCAAAAGCAACAGCATCTAATGTCTGTCCTGGCAGCTCAGCTCTTTAAAATTGCTCAAAGGGGCAGCAGTCAGGGCAGAGGATGGGCTCTGCTGGCCCCCACATTTTTAAAAGCTTTTAAGCAGTTGGTGAATGGTTTTGACAGCCTTAATTTGGACTGGGAATGAAAAGTTCAAGCAGTGACTTCAGGGAAATGCCCCTGGGATAAGCTGTGACATGGTTAATAGAAAATTGTGATGTCGTTAAAATGTTTTTCTGTAAAATGCCAGGAGAGGAAATTAATTATGGGGGGTGGGTGGGTGTTTATTCTTGATTTTTGTTTTTTCTAGAAGTTGATATCGTTCTTTTAATTTTTTAATTCCCCGCATCAGCACTCAGCACTCTCGCCATGCAGCCTTCATTTTATAGCAGTTTCCACCTTAGCTGTAGCCACTGACGTCGGCGTGGGGAGAACACGCTGTCGGTTTGTGTGTAGGTGTCTAAACAGCAGGCAGAGTCCCATGCAAAACCAGATAAAGTCTAACCTAGAGAAGCAGATGCGTGCCTTTGCCTTAAAGACCAGCATAACCCTTCTGATTCAGCGGTGGCTGCACGCGGGTGCTCGTCTGGGTCCGTTGCTTCCTTGACAGGCTGCGTGCAGGTGGTTCGAGAGGGTGAGCATGCTGGTGATCCTGCTCAACTGCGTGACGCTGGGCATGTTCCACCCCTGCGAGGACATCGCCTGCGACTCGCCGCGCTGCAGGATCCTCCAGGTACGGCCTGGCTGCTGCTTTTAGCTTAACGGTGGCCCTGGGTTGATGGGGAGCAGGAAGGACCGAGCTGGAGCAGAGCTGGCCCCAGCTGCGGTGGAGGTGGCCCTGTGCCCCAGGTCCTGTCCGCATTGACTGTCCCACCAGCACTTAAAAAATGCTGATTTTGGTGCTCGGATGTGAACACACAGTGTCAGCAGGCAAAGCCCCTGTGAGGCTGTGCCGGCCCTCACGTAGCCAAGCCTTGCTTGGGGAGCTTATAGCGAAGCCATCGAGTTTGCAGTGAAAGCAGAGCCCAAAACATGCTTATCCCCTTATCTCAGCACTGTGGGTGCTGTTGGCCGGTCCGAGTTGGGGGAAAACACGGGGCTGCCCTCAGCGCTGCTTCTGCCCAGGGATTTTAGCTCTTGGTGGTGCAAGAGGAGACCTTGTTGGACTCAGGTCTCTAATTCCCTCCGCTGATGTGAGTGTGCAGCAATGCAGGAGCATCCCTCCTCCCTTGCTTTCTTTTGCAGAGCTTTGATGATTTCATCTTTGCCTTCTTTGCCGTGGAAATGATCGTCAAGATGATCGCACTGGGGATTTTCGGAAAGAAATGCTACTTGGGGGACACGTGGAACCGCCTGGACTTCTTCATTGTCATCGCGGGGTAAGCCCAGCATGGGAGGTCCCTCTCTCCCCCATGCTGCTCTGTTGTCATTCACGGCATCCTTTGGTGAGCGTCAGATTTGGGCGAGCAGCTGGTTTGCAGCAGTGAAGACTGGAGGCTTGCTGGACCTCAGTGCTGTTGGCATTGTCCATCCTAACTCTGTAGCATCGCCTCCACGGCTCATGGGAGAGCTGATGCCCAGCTCCTGGAGAGAGCAGGGCAGGGCAACAAAAGCTGTTTGCAGTGGATTTTGGCCAGCCTGCGATCTGGGGCTTCTTGCAGGAGCTGGGCTCAGTTTTTCTCCCTCCAGCTCCACCGGTGGCTTTGGTTTCCATCAGGAGAGGTGGTGGCAGAGCGGACAGTTGGGAGTGGTGTGCTAGGGAGGATAGTTCACTGAAATGTGCCTGATTGCCCTCAGCATTGTAGGTTTGTTGTCTTTTTTTTTTTTGAGGGGAAGGAACCAAGTTTGCATTTTTGAGTGTTTTCCTTTCAGAGGCACCTGGTTTGAATTAAAGGTTCTTCCAGCACCCGAGAGTCTCCTGGCAGAGGCTGGAAATCCACATGAAAAGTCCCTGGCCCCTGGCCAGTGAGCTGAGTTTCTTTGACACATGAATCGCTCGCTGGCCCTTGCTTCTCCTCCCTCATCCAAGAGCCCAAAGACCTTTGGGAAAACAGTGGGTTTTTTCCTCTTTTGATAGAGCTAGAGACCAAATTTACTGAATTTTCCTGGAAAGGAGCAGGAGACCCTCCCAGCTGGGCTGGGTTTGGTGCGCCCCAAGAAGGGACAACACCTTAGTGGGCTTTGCTTATGGTCCATCACTGGTGCCATGGGGTCATGGCACACACTAGGCAGCTAGGAGAACCAAAACAGGGGCCCAGCAAAACCAGTAAGGGGATGCCAGGACTCCCAGTGCCTCCTTGGCCACAGGGTGCTGCAGAGGCTAAAAGATGTAGCGAGGCTCAGACTCAGACTGAAGGGTAGAGATGGGGGACAGAAAGGGCAAGACCTGTAACTGTCCTGTAAACCCATCTTCTGCAGGAGGCTACAAACTTGTGCTCTCCAGCTGCACCAGCCTCTGGCTTAGCAGAGGTTAGGAGAGGGCTCAATGTTTCCTCTTGAACTGTCTGAGCAGCATTAGGGGCTGCAGTGATGAGATGCCGGACAGGTGGGACCACGTGTCCGATTGGCTCTGGTAGCATTTTATCAGCAGCAAGGCCAAGGGCTGGAGCCTGCTAAAGCCACCCCATGTATTCTTTATTTCTTCTTCATCATTATTTCTTATGCTAGAGCTAAGTGTGTATCTGGGCAGCGCACAGACAGCAGCACCAACCTCCCCTCTGATGCAGCCGTCTTCCGGCACCCCCGATTTGCCGCGGCGGGT
>NW_010404146.1:20812-37680 GCF_000710305.1 Buceros rhinoceros silvestris | reverse complement strand
TTCTTCCGGCACCCCCGATTTGCGGCGGCGTTTCTTTGTGGCAGAGCTTTTGCAGCCTTGCAGCTTGGCCACTCTCGTGACTCCTGCCAGGTCGGCTTTGCCTCTCGCTAAATGATGGGTCTTTCCTTCATGTGCATGGACTGTTCCCATCTGGGCCCTGTCAAAACCAATTCAACTGACAAAGGATCAAACCAGATTTAAATACAAAGCGGAACCTCTCTTCCTCCAGACTCTTCCTCCAGTGTCTGCTGCTTCTGCTCCCCTTTGTGCCCTTGCTCTTTCCTCCAGCCCTCACCCATCCATCCTGGAGCATTGTGTCCTGCTTAAAGCATTGCTGCCAACTCAGAGGGTTCCTCAGCTGTCCCTGGCAGTGCTGAGAGCCAGGGAAAGCTGAAGGAGCCGCAGGGACAGGCCACTGCTGTAGCAGAAGAAAAAATAAGGGACCCAAACCCACTATGAGCCTCAAGACATAGGTAAAAAACACTGTAAGGACAAGAGAAAAAAGCACTCCAGGGTCAAATCCCAACCAGACAGAGGAAAATTCCTGCAGTAGCCCCTGCCTGCAGCTCTGCGGTTCCCACTTGGGGCAAACTACCCCAACAAGTGTCCAGCCCATGGTGCTAACAGCAGAGCATGGGAGCAAGTGATGAGCCATGCTTGATGTGATGGCATCTTGCATCTGAGCAGGTATGTGGTCTTGGGAAAGGGGCTGAAGCCAGGCTGTGGCCTTGGAGGAGAGTGTGCACAGTGCAGTCCTCAAATCCCCGCTGTGTTTGTATAAAGAGCATCACATGTTATGTAAGGCTTCAGCCAGGTTCCCCAGTTGAAATTAAAGGTGAAGAGATCTCCAAACTGTCATTTCCAGATGGCCCTGGTGACCACAACAAAGCAGCTCTGTCTGCTTCTGCCTTCCCACTTTTTTCCTCCCCATTCTGTGCAAGACCTGGGAATAACGAAGCAAAGGGGCAGCATGGGCTTCCCAGCACCTGGCAGATCCCTGGGCTCCTGCTTCCCTGCTTTCCCTTCCCACGAGCTGCGCAGAGTGATGGAGGGGGAGAGGAGAAGCAGCAAACCGTGTCTGCGGGACATCGTGTGAGGAAGGCGTGTCATGGGACACGCTGCACAATGGGGCTGCGTGCTCCCGCGGGCACAGCATCCACAGAAACCCGTCCCAATCACCACCAGTCCAAAACCACTTTGTAGTATTCCATCCTCACCGTTCCTTGAGAAATTTCCGTATCTGACAGAAGTTAGCATTGCAGAGAAACTTTTTTGTGCGTGTTTGCCCCCAGTCTGCCACTTGCGGAGGGCTGGGAGAGCCGCTCGGGTGCTGGGCTCGCCGCTGCCGGCCATTCGTGGTATGCCATTAAGGACTTCTCGGCTCTGTTAAACTGTCCAGACCAATCTCTTGAGCTCATGGAGAGTAAATGACTTCTTTGTGACAATGTAATGCAATTAGTGCTAATTGTAGAGTGTGTAATGTCTGCAACACATCTCTGTAATTACAGTAAAACTTGCTGGAGATGAGAATAGTGCTGTATTATCAAAACCCAGCTTAGCGAAACACGGCTTTGGCTGTAGGTTACGGGGTTTCATGGGGAAAAGGGAAGGGAATGAAGTGATGAATGGCATAATTATGTTATGTTATTTTAAAGGAGAGGATTCGGGGAGTTTGCTTTAAAGAGAACTCTTGAAGGTTAACAGGCGTTGCAAGCCGGCTCTCACCCTCTAAAGATGATTCAATACAATTTCGACCTCTCCTGGTGTAAGATGCAGATGTATCAAGGATGAATGCTTGTTTACATCCCAAAATATGCAGAATTGTTCAGTGTTCAGTGCTGACTGAGGCTCGGGCTGGTTAATTGGAGTTGTGAGGTAGAGATGTGTCCTGACTTGCCATCTCTCTGGCTGTTCTGGGACCCAGCACCTGCTCTGCCTGCCCCTCCTCAAGGTAGGAGCAGGGTCCTCTTCCCCGATTGGTCTGTGAGAGGAGGGTTGCCACAGATAGATCCACCTGCTCCTCAGCTGGAGCCAGTCCCAGCTGCTTTGCTGCAGTCCCACCACCTTACAGGACATCAGCTTGGTTTGACTTTGGTCAGATAAGGACTTCCTGGACCTCTACACCCAGGGGGCAGAATCGTGCTTTAAACCACGCTCTTCAAAAAACCCCAAAGCAACATAAAACCCCAATGGAGAATTGTTTTCCTCGGAGTGAGGCTTTAATTCAGGGGATAGTCTGGTGCTCTGAGGGCTTGCAGGGTTCCTCTCTGCCTTCTCTAGACGCGGGGTCAAGCAGGGCTCTGGAACCGTGCCTGCATTTCTGCTCCCCTCCGAGCAGGGCTGTGCATCATCCCGTGTTTTAGTCTGCGGTTACTCCGGGCTCAGTCAGTTGTTTGGCCAAGTCTGCGGAGTCCTGTTTGTGCTTTGTTCATTGTAATGGTAACGGGCCTCTTGAAAGACTTTGTAGGAAAGTTAAACACTTCTGGAATATTTTTCTTACAGTTTGAGATGAGCTGGGGCTGGAGGGGCTGGCAGGCTGCTTTCCTTAGAAACAGGGACACCGTTTCTTTCTCTCCTTGCTTCCTGAACACTTCTAATGTTTGTTATGGTTTTTTTCTCCCTCTGTTAAAGCTGTATTAAAAAGTTAGCTCTGCTGAAGCCTTTATAAACAATCCTTAAGGGTGTCTTGCTCCTTTCTGGTTTTGAGTGCAGAATCTCAGGGATAGCATATGCTGCAGGAAGCCTTGCTAGATTCGTAAGTGACAGGAGAGAAAGGGATGCTGCAGTTCCTCACTCCATCCCTGCTCCATCTAAACTGGGATGGTTTCTGGAAAGCTCTTTAGCTCAGAAATTAGGATACGGGTGATGCTGCCAGCCTGGGCTCTGTGGGGAGTGGTGACCCTGTGGCTGCAGCAGCCAGAACAAGGTTCCTGCTGGGTGCTTTGGGTGAAGCTTCCAGCCTGTGGCCTTCAGCTCCCAGCACCAGTTCGCTTCACAAGCAGGCAGGGCTCTTCTGAAGCGCTCTTTAGCTGTACGAGACTGATCAAGGGGCTGTTTCAACTCCTTGGTCAAGACACGGGGAAGAAAGTGCTGGCATGGGGCTGCCCACGGGAGTCCATGCTGCAGCCTCCTGCTGCGGCTGGCGGCTGAAGCTTCCAGCCTGTGGCCTTCAGCTCCCAGCACCAGTTCGCTTCACAAGCAGGCAGGGCTCTTCTGAAGCGCTCTTTAGCTGTACGAGACTGATCAAGGGGCTGTTTCAACTCCTTGGTCAAGACACGGGGAAGAAAGTGCTGGCATGGGGCTGCCCACGGGAGTCCATGCTGCAGCCTCCTGCTGCGGCTGCCGGCAAGGGCTGCTCTTGCCCCGTGTATTAGTCCCTTCATCCCTTAAAAACAAACCACCCCAAACCAGAGAGGCGGGGATGAATGTTGCTTTTTCATCCCCTCCATCTGCCTGTATCGATCCCTCTCGCACTGATGAACAGCACCTTGGAGACGTGGCTGCGCGGTGCCCTCTGCGCTGCCTGGGCACCGTCAGCGCCGTGGGGTAATTGCCCGTGTAAGTGGCTGATTTGCACATGCAATTACCCAATGTGCAATCACAGCCGCAGCCCCTTTGAGCTGCGGTGAAAGCTGCACTGAGCCCTCTCCCAGGAGCCTGCTGCTCTCTGGTGCTCTCTGGGATGATGTGAGTGTTCTGGAAGCCGGGAGCCTCCTCCTGGGACCCCACTGTGTCCTGGATCATCCTGAATTAGGTGCTCTTTGCTCTGGAGCAGAAGTGGTAGAACCACACCAAGCTGAAACGTGTGACCACAAACCTCTGGGCGCTCAAAATCTGGGGTTGAGTGAGCTTCGCAATTGGACGCTTTATGTGACTTTTGGGATGAAGAAGAGGAGTCGAGATCTGGCGCTGGTGAAGCCCCTCAGCTGCTCTCTGTTCCGTGTTGCCTTCCCGCAGCCTTGGAAGCAAAGGATCCCCAGCAAGATGCATCTCTGACACACAGAGACCTGCTGGGTAAAAGAAACCCCTCAGCAGCCTCCTGCACAGCTGAGCTGACTCAAACCCACCTGTGAAAAGACTTCTTTTTTAAGTTTTAGGACTTTTAAAAAGAGCTCTTTAGTTTCTTTCAGTTCTTTAGCTGAACTTGCTGCTGCTTCAAAAGCCTCATTAGTCAAGAGTCCTGGCGGGGGACATGGGGCAGCCGGATCCAGCAGCTGCAGGGTTCACGCTCCCTCCAGTGCTATTCTTTTAATTCTGTTCAGCTTGATTAAAATGAGTATTTTTAAAATTAAGCAACACCCACGAATGC
This sequence comes from Buceros rhinoceros silvestris, assembly GCF_000710305.1. Lineage (NCBI taxonomy): Eukaryota > Metazoa > Chordata > Aves > Bucerotiformes > Bucerotidae > Buceros > Buceros rhinoceros. The sequence continues at coordinate 33,371 of NW_010404146.1, read as the reverse complement.
AGTGCGACTCACAAGGCTTAAGAAGCAGCTCCTGAGCAAAGGCAGAGCACGGTAAAAACCGGCAGGGGCTGGGAGCAAATTTCATTCCAGCTTTCTGAAGATATGATGCTGCCTAAATCATTTCCCCTTGTCTTTTCCAACAACAATGGCTTAATATCATCTGCTGCTTACTGCGCTTTGTAGATAAAGGGTGCCTATATGCCCGGTACGGGAAACCTTTCAGCGCTGGATAAATCTGAGCCTGTCTCCTGCTGGCAGCGAGCAGTGGTTCTGTGCCCCTGTGGCAGAGGAGTGGGCAGCTCCCAGGGCTTTTGGTCTTCACCAGCCCTGGGGCTCAGCTGTTCTTCACCTTCCGAAATCTGTAGCTTTGCTACAGGTTGCTTGTGTGACCGTGGTTACATCCCCTGGCTGTACAGCATCCCCCGCCTGTGGAAGGAGAAAGTTCAAGTTTTTCTTGGAAAACACCCTTAAGACAAACTCCATGGCTCTGATGGGTCTTCACACCATCTTTTGCTTCCTGAGCAGGAGTGATCCGGGGATGGGATCAGGGCTGAGAGCGGGGTGGGTTGGACAGCTTTGCCGACATTTCTGTGCTCTGTTAGAGGCGCGTTGGGTGAGAAGAGTCCCTTCAACCCCTCCTGTGCTGCTCCTGAGCATCACTTCTGTGAGCCCTTCCCTGCAGGCAGGGGTGCTGCCTGCCCCTGCTCTTACAAGCTCCTTCCCAGTGCATTGGGGTTTATGGGCAAGAAATCCCAGCGTGCTCTGAGTCTTGCTGTCTCCAGGCAGAACAGGAGTGAATTTCAGCTGCTCGGTCCATCCTGAGCCATCCCTTGTGTCTGTCTGCTGAGTACCAGGAGGTTTCCTTCTCAGAGGAGTGTTTGCCAAAGGTTTGCATCATCTCTCTCTCTGCATCCCACCAGCAGCCCGTTGTACGTCTGGCTTTGCAGATGCTCTGCTTTTATTCTTAGAAGTCCTAAATATTTCCGCTTTCCTTCTGAATAACTCCAGCGATCGGGGGTTGCTGATCACTCTAACAAGTCTCAGCATTTGCTATAAATCCACCCTATTTAATGCTGAGTGTTTTTCTGAGCCTTTAACTTGTCTAGGCAGCCGGCTTCGTGGCAGAGGTGCTGACAGGCATCCCACTTTCCTTTTGAACAGAAATGACATTTGAGTTGAAGCTTCATCGGGGGCTTTTTGCACTGCAGATTTTCAATGTGTAAATGTTATATATGCTGGTAAATGCACCTGTCACCTCGCCTGACATTCGCTCTCTCCGGGTATCTTCCCTTACCAGGGATGTGGATTGATTCCTCCCATGCATCCCCCTGCATTGGGAAGCGACCTTAGAGCTGCAAGCATGGGATTCTCGCTGGACTTGCTCTTTGACTGATTTTTACCCACATTTTTCCCCCCCAACACTGGATTCTCTCAAGGCTCTCGAGCTGTTAATTATCAGCATTGTATGGATCCTATAGTCTCAGTCTGGGCTGAGCTCACAGTGTCCAGCAGCAGAGGTGGGAGAGCACCTGCTTATGCTTGGTCTTGGTGTTCAAGTGTTTGCTCAAGCTACTGGGTTGTTGTTTGGTTGGCTTTTTAAATTTGACATTATAATTGTTCTTTAATATGTTAAATCAAAATGCATTTTACAACGTGACCTTTGCAGCTTACAAGCACACGCATCTCTGGAAGTGAGTCTAGAGCTGTCATTAGTCAGAAAATGACATGCCTCGGTGCAAAGAGCCATATGCTGCTCTGAATTTTGCTGGTAGCCTCTGGTTTAATAATGGATGAAAGAAAAAAGCTGTATGTTTGATGTAGGCTTTTCACATGAATCCTGCAAACCATAAAAAGTGTTTTCAAACAGCAAGGGAAACTCAAGAACCAGTACAGCCCAGGGAAGTTGTTGCTCCTTTCCTTACCTCAGCCAAAGCTCACCCAGTGCAGCGAGTCCCATGCACCGAGGAAGGGGCTGGTTTTGTCGCCGGGGCCAGGTGGGCTTTTGTGGACACACTGCTTTCCTCTCTGGTCAGAGGGTGGGAACCAGCTCCACGTGTGCCTGTCCAATGTTCATCTTCTGGGACTATCCCATGGCTGTGGGTGTCAGCTAGATACAGAGGAATGTGTGGAGGTTATTTTAATCTTAGATGTAGTTTGATGATCAGCATCCTCATTTGAGCATATCAAGAGAAATCGGATAAAGTGTCACTGCATCAGGTGTGGAGTTCTCTACCCTAGGAGCTCCTCACCTGCTGATGGCCAGGAGGGAGGAGAATGGCTTTGGTAGGTCACAGAGGGATCACAGTGTGCAGGGACTTCCAGAAGCTTCTGCCCTTGACCTGTGCAAAAACAGTAACCAAAGCAGAAAAGAGAGAAGATCTGTGGTTGTGTAAGCTGGTGTATCACATCCTCACTCACTGACTTTGTTCTGATACGCAAACAACCCTTAATTAATTCCTCTGGCAAACTTTCCTGATGGGAGAGATGCAGTAACAAGTCCCTCTGTGAGCAGTCAGCATATAATGTTTGATTTATAATATTTGATAATGTAACATTTCTCCAGAAGATCCTTGACACTTCTCTGCGTTTGTGTCTTTTGCAGGATGCTGGAGTATTCCCTGGACCTGCAGAACGTCAGCTTCTCAGCGGTCCGCACTGTCCGTGTCCTGCGGCCGCTCAGGGCCATTAACAGGGTCCCCAGTAAGTCAGATCCTTTTTCCTTCCGGTTGATGCAAATTCTCTGTATCTGTGCCCCAGATGTGGAAGAGCAGACACAGATGCTTCTCATCTTATGTTGCAGCTCAAATGTTCACCCAAGCCTGTGAGTGCTAGGTCCCACCATCACTCCCTGGTTTCCAGTGCCTGTCACTCTCCTCCTTTAAATAATACTCTTTTTGACACCTGTGGCATCAGAGATGAGCCACCAGTCAATAATACACCCAGGGCTGTCTTCAGACACTTTTCTTTCTCATCTGAAGAGGGTCTTACGAGGTGAAGCGATGCACCGTACGAGGAGATAGGAATTGACTGCCCATGCCAGGCAGCACGAGCAGAGGGCTCTGAGCCATGCTGAGCCCCCTCCCTGTGCTACCCTATCCTTTCCTGGAGAACCGGGGTGAGGAAATCTTGTCATGCCTGGAGACCATCCCCCAGGAGGTGCTGAAGAGCCTCCTCTTGCTCTGCTCCCCAGAGCTGATTCGTACAGCCGAGAACCCAAACATCTCCAAAGCAAGCCTGGGCGGGATGGGAGGAGGCTATTCAGTCCTGGTTTATCAGGTCATGTGTGAGCATCTCAGACCCCCTTGAAGAGCAGTGGGTGGCGTTGCCTGCTCCTGCACAGCAGCAGGCGGTGGAAACCCAGTGCTGTGCTTGGAGAGGCACTGGCCATCGCAAACCCGGCCCAGGGAGCCGTTCCTGCTGTGCTGTGCTGCGCAAAGCCCAGAGCGCTGCCGGAGGCACTGAGCTCTGTCCCTTGTGGACGCTGATGGATCGGGTGTTAAGCGTTAAGTACAACTGCGTCATGGTTGTACACAACTGTGTTTTCCTGGTCCTACAATCTCGTGTATCGAATCCAGCATTGTTTTAGCCAAATTAAATTCAAGTCTGAACTCCCCTGTCTGAAGTAGCCCAGTGCCTTGACAAGAACTAATCAGCTCCACTTCTGTCTGATGATGCTGGAGGGGCCTGGGCTCTATTTATTTTTCTGGTCCTGACTCTTGAACTTAATCTGGCTTTGCTGCTGCTGCTGTTTCAATCATTACGGTAGCTTCAGAATCCTGTTGGCAATGTTGTTTTTTATCCCCACGGCTAAACTGATGGACGGCTGAATTTATCCCCCACTGTCTAACTGGGGATGTAATTCACTTAATGTATTTTGAAATCCCTGGTAATTTATCTTGGCTTCTCTGCAGCACTGTTACAATAGGATAGAAATGTAAGGTGGGAAAAGAAAAAGAGGTTTGTATGGTGATAAATGCAGTAACCACAGAAAGTCGTTTCAGTTAATTAGAATTTGACGCAAGGTGGTCCTCCCCGGTAGAGGAGAAAAACACTGATAGGGGAGGTGACAGCATCAGGAGGAGAGAAAAAGTCTTCTTGAAGTAGAAAAGTAAAGGGTGCAACAGTAAAGCTTTCTTTAAATGAAAATCAATATAAACGAGTGAGAGAATGCAGAAGATGGGGAAAGGAGGAGAGCGAGAGATGAGCAGGATATTACAGAGATGTCAGATGAAATCAATTTTTTTGTGTGTAAATGTCAAGTTGAAGTCACCATCAATTTGTCTTTGTTACAGAACTGGCTGTTCCTGAACTTGTGAGAATTAACTACCAGAGAGAGACCTGTGTTTTAAGGAAGAGAGGGGATTTAGGGTGGATGAGGGGAATTAGGGAGGGAAGGGGATTTTAATAATATTGAGTGGGGAAAGCAATATGACTGAGCAAGGAGAGTTTGGTCTTGGGGAAGAAAGGAGACATATAATTGCTAGAAAACTTTAGGACTTTAGATGGGGAGTGAAGGGAGAGGAGCAGGGAAGGGAGGTTGGGTGCCCAGGAGCAGGGCACGGATGAGGGGGGGTATCCCAGGGATTTTTGAGAAACTGGAAGGGACTGGGGAGCTGCTGGTGTTTTCAGGCTGTGTGTGGGTGACAAGGACGGTGGTTGGGAAGGCAGCGACTGTCAGTGAAAGGAAAAGTACGGATGGAAAGGAAAAGGTCGGGAGGACGTAGCTGCAGTATGAAAATTCATCGTGGACTTTTCCTCTTTGCCTCAGGTATGCGCATCCTGGTGACACTTCTTTTGGACACGCTGCCCATGTTGGGGAATGTCCTCCTCCTCTGTTTCTTCGTCTTCTTCATCTTCGGCATTGTGGGAGTCCAGCTGTGGGCAGGTTTGCTCAGGAACCGCTGCTTCCTCCCCGAGAACTTCAGCATGTGAGTCTGCGTGGGCAGCGGAAGTCTGTCCAGCTCGGGCAAGTCTGTCTCTCCAGGAGACAAGGATATCCCTCATTAAAAAGCCCCGGTCTTCTGTAAATACTCCTTGCTCCTAAATTTCACCACGACTCCCGCTCAAGCTCACAGTCAGAACAGAGCGAGCTGGGACAATTTATAATTTGAGTCCTTAGCCATCCTTAACCATCAGCCAGCACTTGGGAACCTCTCTGATTGATAAGAACCTCCAAAAAAACCCCGAAAATGAGAGTTCAGCCTTTCTAAATTCAGCGTATCATTAACGTGTGACCTTTTCTGCGTTTGCCGGGACGCCGAGGTCTGGATGTCATTCAGCAGCTGGTAGTGTTTACTGGTGTAGGCTTTGCAGTCCCACCCAAACCCCGGGGAAATCTGATGGAGCTACCACACGTTTTGTGATGCCAGATCCTTTTCAGTCTCAGAGCAAGAGCTAGTCCCTGCCCCAAAGTGTCAATTTTCACTGATCCCTGGACTTTAAGGCCAAGATGACTGTAGTGGTCAAATGGGGTTTTGTAGCGCCCCGTTTCCTGGCCAGCCAGCTTGCCAGATGTAGGAATGTTTGAACAGAGGTTGAAATATCTAGTAGCTATCAGCCTCTTTCAGACCAGGATTTCCTGGTCTACCAGGATACCTATTCTACCTACTTGCTTTTTTCCCAGCACCTCCCTCCCTTCGAATGCTGGTAGAAGGGCAGGTGACTGCAAGCCCTTGATGGCTGCTCTGCCGCGCTCTGGCACCCCTCACCTTGCAGTGGATTGCTTTCAAATGTTGACTCCCTGGAGCTGATCTGGCTAGTTCCACACCTGGATGGAGAAGTCCTGGAAGCCCAAAGCCTCTCTCTTGCACACAACAGGACCATTATGATGCTGCCGTGGCTAGGTTGGCTCTTGGGGCTGGAGCAGGCACAAGGCACCTTTTATCTTCGCCTATGCATCTCCTAATCAGCTGCCCGCCCCTTTCATGGGCTGTGCCCTCAAAGAGCAGTTGGGAGAGTCATTACCAGGGCACGTCCCTGTTGGTGAATGGCAGCAGAGCGGAGGGACTGCTTCACCACCGAGTAAATCCAATAGAGCCACAGGTTTGGGTGCTGTTTAATTGAGCCAGAATTCCAGGGGTTTAGACAAGCTTTGAAAGGTATTACAGGCAATTCTGCAGGAATTAACTGGGCTGAACTAGGCTTAAAAATATCTTTGCAAGCTTTAGTGGGAGTCCTGGCAGCATTAAGGAGATAGCTGTGTGCAGAGCCAGTAGCCAGTTTCTGGCTGGCCATGGGTTGTTTCATCTCCCTGAAGAGTGTTTTTGCCTGGTTTGCTGCGGTAAGGCCACCCTCGGAGGGAATTTAGAGCTTCTCTATGGGCTGAACAGGCACTGTGAAATGCGGTGAAATGGTTTTTAGGAATCTTGGGAGGTCCTTGTACATGGAGTCTCCCCAAGCAACTCTCAGCATCTCCAGACGGACAGGAGGTACAGGAGCTTCACCTGACCGATTTCCATCTTCCTGCAGCAAAGGCATTTCAGAGAAGCCCTCTTGGGCTGAATCTTGCTCTTGGCCCCCTCAAGTCAAAGCCAGAGCACTTCCAGATGGAGTGAGTCTTAATCATGTCATCAGAGGGCTCGTTGAGTGACTGAGTGCACTCAGTTTCTCAAAACCCGTTTAGGGGCATCATCTCACCCAGTGGGGCTGCAGAAAGTCCAAGGGGATTCCTTTTTTTTTTGAAAAAAAAAAAAAAGAATAACAGACGTCAGACTTTGCTGTTAGAGTTGTTGCCTTGCCAAGTTGCCTGCAATCCGTGTGCAAACCCCAGCCCGGTCTGGACTCTTCCAGCCCCTACACGGTGGATTTGGAGCGATACTACCAGACAGAGAATGAAGATGAGAATCCTTTCATCTGCTCCCAGCCCCGGGAGAATGGGATGCGCTACTGCCGGAGTATCCCAACGCGGAGGGAAGAGGGTCTCGAGTGCACCCTGGACTATTATTCCTACAATGACACCACCAATACGTCCTGTGTCAACTGGAACCAGTATTACACCAACTGCTCTGCTGGAGAGCACAACCCCTTCAAGGGAGCCATCAACTTTGATAACATTGGCTACGCCTGGATCGCAATATTTCAGGTGAGCCCTGTCTGTGGACGAGCGGCTGGTCGTGCTGCCCAACACGTAACCAGGGGCTGCACAATCGCACTCCCAAGGGCTATTTTGCACCAGCAAGCACTTACACAGTGGTGCATAGATGTAAAATGTCAGAGATATTTGATGGCCGCTTTGAAGATGCCTTCATCTCACCAGGGACAAAACCCTAGTCTGCAAACCCTGCGTGTGTGCAGTAACACCATCCTGACGTGGAGCAGAGCCTAGAGACTGCTCTTCCCTCTGCAAAATGCAGTGGTGGGCCTTAGTGGCTGGAAAAGAAGGGCTGGATTCAGCCTGGGCAGCTGCTAACGTGGCTGGCAGTGTTGGTAGAAGCAGGATTTGGCTCCTCAGTATCTTCTACTGCACCAAGACTAGCTACGGGGTGTCAGAAATGACCCAGCCAAGAGAAACATTGCTTGTGCGCTTGGTGTTGTAACTGAGCCTTGACAAGTTCATTTTCCCTTCCTGTCTCCGCCAGGTCATCACTCTGGAAGGCTGGGTGGACATCATGTACTTTGTCATGGATGCACACTCCTTCTACAACTTCATCTACTTCATCCTCCTGATCATTGTAAGTGGCCTTAGGGGAACATGGAGGTCCTCCTGGCATTTGGAGAGAGCAAGGTGCAGTGACCCAGGGCAGATAATACAGTGGATGTAAGAGCTGAGGTAGAAACCAGCTTGCCGGAAGACGTGTATTGCAGCTGCATTTTGCTGCAGATGTGAAAGAAGGAAAGAAAGGTGTGCTTAAGCTATGGTAGATGCATTTCTGTTGCTGCTGCTTCTACTGCTCCTCTCCTTGTGCTCCAAGGTCCTCTCCCTTAGTTACCACCTTGAATCGAAGCTTAAATGTAGGCAAATTTCCCCCAATGAGGTTTTGAGCTCTGCCGAGAAATTCCCCCATATTGAAGAACCCAGCTGGCTGGGACCTTGAGGAACATTTCAGGAAAAGAGTCCCAAACTTCACATTAAGAAAGGAGGGAAGAGATTACTGCCTACAGCCCACCCACGCTTCACAGCATCATCCGAGACCACCCACAAAGGAGCCAGTAAAGAGTTTCTGTGGGGTGGGCTCTATGATGGGCTCCATCTATGCGAGCAGAATTGTCTACTGTGAGTGGCTGAGCTCGTTGTCTAGACTCCCTTTATCGTCAAGGGAGAAAAATAGGTGCTTTAAGGGGGTGATTCATCTCCTCTGAAGGTAGACATCCAAAATAAATTAGATGCATTGCAGACTTGATGTGCCTATTTCTCTCTTGACTCTAAAGGATCATTAGGTGCCTCACTTAGATGTAGCTGAGATAAGTGAGACGAGTCCCTTTCTTGCTTTCTAATTGGACCAAGTCCAGCTAAATAGCTGCGCGTTGTCCATTTGGCCATTGTGGGGATTTCTGCTCCTCATCATACCAGGGCTCAAACCCTGGTGAGAAGATAGGATGTCATTTAGTCCATGATGCTTCTTCTGGTTCATCTATTACCTTCCCCAAAAAAGAAACCATCCTTTGCTCTCAGCATCCCCAAAATGATGGAGCGGAAGGACAAGCAGTACTTTTCCAGATGCCGTGTGAGTAGTGCTAGCAGCGTGTGATAACCCGTTAGCACGTCAGTGATTCTCTGTGATCCAGGCTGGGCTCTGCAGAAGGCAGACCTCATGAAACCCTGGTTGTGGAAGTAAAATCTCCAGGCTGGGTACAGACTGCTGATGCCCTTGCGTAACTGTCACCCGCAAATCCCGTTAGTAGGGGAAAGGGATCTGCTCGCAAGCTGCCCACACACTGCCAGAAAAAAATGTTCCTATCAGGAAGGCTCAGCGCATTCATCGTAATGCCACTAATTGTGATAATTACAACCGCTGTCTGCAGAGAGAGAAAAACACCATCTTAAAAGAGCAAAAGGTTTTTGTCAAAATAATCTTCGCTCATTTTTGATCGCTGACGTCCTCCATGCAGTGCTAGTGTGGGAGTCCCTGGGGCAGGGGCTTGGGGGCGTGTCAGCCTCTCCACAGTCCCAGCCAGTGGTCCCCGCTGGCTGACAGGAGTTGGGCTGACAGGTCTGCCCCCTGCTCCTTCTGCTGGGGTGTGGGTGTGAGGGGTCTATGGGATGGGCATGACCATGCCGAGGTGACTGATGGCTCCTGTCCCGTAGGTGGGCTCTTTCTTCATGATCAACCTCTGCCTGGTGGTGATAGCAACGCAATTCTCTGAGACGAAGCAGCGTGAGAGCCAGCTGATGAAGGAGCAGCGCGTACGCTACCTGTCCAATGCCAGCACCCTCGCCAGCTTTTCGGAGCCAGGCAGCTGCTATGATGAACTCCTCAAATACCTGGTTTACATTGCCCGGAAAGGCAGCAAGCAGCTTGTGGAGGTCTACCGGGTAGTGGGTGTGAGGTTGGGCTTCCTCACCAGCCCCACAAGCAAGGCGGGCACCGACCGGCACACCAGGAAGCGCCGAAGCAAGAAGAGGTCCTCTGTGCACCACCTCATCCACCACCATCACCATCACCACCACCACTATCATCTGGGCAACGGCAACCTGCGGGCACCCCGTGCCAGCCCGGAGATCAGCGATGTGGAGACCAGCTCACTCCACAATGGGACCAACCGGCTGATGCTCCCCACCTCAGCATCAAACCCCCATACGACCCCCAGCGCTGCTCCCAGCAACACCGAGTCTGTCCACAGCATCTACCATGCCGACTGTCACTTCGAGCCAGTGCATTGCCGGTCACCCCTCTCACAGCCAGGCCTCAGCTTGCCGAGCGCAGAGGGGATGCCCAAGAACATAATGGGCAGCAAGGTGTACCCCACAGTGCACCCCAGTACCTCCCATGAGATGCTGAAAGAGAAGAACCTGGGGGAGGCGGCAGTCGGAGCCGGGAGCAGCACCTTGACCAGCCTCAACATCCCACCCGGGCCGTACAGCACCATGCACAAGCTGCTGGAGACACAGAGCACGGGTGAGCCTGGGGCTGGGCCTTGATCTGGGGCTGACCTGCAGAAATACAAGCTACGACCTAATTTTGTTCTCTTTCTGAATCTTTGCAGGGTTCTTTTCAGTCCATGTTACAGAGAAAGGCGATGGCTTTCCAGGTGAGGCCAACAGGAACCTTCTGACCTACATAACACGTCTTATAGCCAAAACCAGGAGAGAGGTTTCAACCTCCCAGTTTCCATACTTGCAAGAATCCAAGGGAAATGAATGTTTGCAATGAACCTGTTTTCTTTCCTGTCCCCATCTCCTCCCCCAAATCAATTTATTCTGCAATTACGGAGAATGCTCTCCAAACCCCTGCACTCCCCAAATCAGCTACAACAGGGCTCAGCTGACACTGAGCAGAGCCAGAGCCCAGCCTGGCCACGGCCAGATGAACGCATCCCTTCCTTGCTGAAACGCAGGGGTTGGAGGTGGCTGCATCGCCTGTTGCTGCAGAGCTTGGGGATGATCCAGACCCAAGTCCCAGCACATCCCCGAGCACTGCGTAGCTCCGCTCCCTGTGGGACACGAGGCTCAGGGAGATTGAGTGTCTGTTTTACATGAGTGCTCAGTGACGATCTCAGACGCGGAGTATTTCAAGTCTGTGATTTGCTCAGGAAGCCTGTAGCAGAGCCAGACACCGCACACAGCTTTCCTGGATCGGGGGTTTCAAACCTTCATCACAAGATGCTCTTTCCCCCTCCACATTCTGAGGTGTGGGAGCTTGGGCCACTCTAGTCCAAATGCTCTCAGCCTCCAAGAAGTGTTTCTGGCCAAGCTTTCCCAGGCAGTCAATACCTTTCCCGTGCCACTGCAGTGGCATTGACCTTTGCAGGGAAAAGATCAAAACCTGCTCCCAGCCCAGAGCTGCCCAGAGGCTAAATACACAGAGCTGGGCTCTGAGTTGGTTTAGCGCTGGGTTTTTATTCACGCTGCTGCGTGTGAGTCAGGAGCATGCTTGTCTCTTCACTTGCAGCCAGCTGGTGGGATTTTTGGGGAATATCCTGCTGGTGTTGTCACCCAGGAGCCACCTGGCAGCTGCTGTTGAGGGCAGCGTGTGCAGGGGGGTGATTTTAGAGCATCAACAACAGCAGGAGCAGGAAAGGAGGCTGCTGGCAGCGGTGCTCCCCATCATTACAGCCCGGAGCCTGCCAGGGCAGCTGACTGCTTTCTCCCAGCTGTAATGGCCAGAGGCAGATTGAGCTGGGCCAGGGATCCTGGGCGGGTGGCAGGGTCTGCCTGGGGACAGCAAAGAGGGCTTTGTACCTGGGGAGAAGGAGCTGCGAGAGTCCAGGTTGTGCCCAGGGCTCTGTAACCCAGCAGGAGCCCTTTTGCCCTTAGGAAATGCCCATTGTGTCAAGGGCCAGGGTGGGGATTGTCCCTCTGGCTGCCCAAAGCTCCCCTGTCCTGCTGACAGGCTGCCCTGCCCCACTTGCATTTCAGGTCCCTGCCAAAGCTCGTGCAAGATCTCCAGCCCCTGCACCAAGCTGGAGAGCGGCTCCTGCAACCCCGAAAGCTGCCCGTACTGCCTCAAAGCGCTGGCAGGCGAGGCCGAGCTGACAGACAACGAGACAGCCGACTCGGACAGCGAGGGGGTCTACGAGTTCACGCAGGATGCCCACTACAGCGACCAGCGGGACCCGCAGCGGGGCAGAGCCCGCGCCAGGAGAACGAGCAGGGTGCTGGCCTTCTGGCAAATGGTGTGTGAGACCTTTCGGAAGATCGTGGACAGCAAATATTTTGGCCGAGGGATCATGGTGGCCATTCTCATCAACACGCTCAGCATGGGGATCGAGTACCACGAGCAGGTGAGTGCTGTCCCAGCAGCTCCCGGCACAGAGGTATTACGGGCCTGACTCTGGCTGCCAGCGGGATGTTTTGGGTGCTGTAGGAAGAGTCCCAGTACAGAGCAGGGCTGATTTTATCTTCTCCAAACCTGCTTCCAGCTTGCAGACAGCGATCACCCTGGCTGGCATTGTGCTGCATGATCTCCCGCATCCCAGCCCCACCAGGGATGCTCAGCACCATGCGCTGCTGGTTTCTGCAGCATGGGGGCCAAGGAGAGCGAGCAGCTGTTTGCCCCCGGGTTTGTGCCAGCCTGGTATTGCTGGCGGCACTGCCAGCAGCTGCGGGCAACGGGGTCGGTGCAGCTGCAGGCAGGGAAGCCTCTGGAATTTGCAGTCCTCGGAGAGGAGGTAGCAAATGCCTTTGCCTCCTGGGTGAACACTCCAGCAACAGTATGCCGAGTCCAAAATAGACTCACCACTGGCTGTTTCTCTGCTTGATTATCTGAGTCCTTGCGGACGAGAGGCTGCCTCTGCTCCAGCCTCTCACACACTTGTCACCTAGCAGAGCTTTTCCCTATATGTAGTCATTAAGAAAAGGAGTTGCCACATTCCTTTGAAATGTCTCTCTAAGGATGACAAGAGCTCTGCTTTTAGGAAGGTTTTTGCGTGGTCTGGTCTCATGTAGGTTTTGTGGCTGGGG
>NW_010404146.1:14382-20634 GCF_000710305.1 Buceros rhinoceros silvestris | reverse complement strand
GCAGGCACAGGCTTCGTGTGGCTCTGGGGGGAAGAGTTCGTTAGTGGGGGTGCTGAAATGCTGCAAAACCTTGTTACACACCCTGTCGATGCTCAAGGGCTCCCAGTGGCTGGTCCAACACGGTGCTTCTCCTGGGATGGCAGACCTCTCCTGTCCCATACAGGCGTGGCCACCCCTGTCCCGGTGCCAGCCTTTGCTGGGAACACCCTTGTGTCATAGCCGTGGCTGTTTACTTTCCTCCCTTCCTGGCACATTTTGTGTTTGCAGAGTCGCTCGCAGTTGCACGCAGAGGCGAGGCGTTTCTCCCACAGCTCCCAGTGCCAGCAGTGGTGGCTGCAGATAGGCTCCCGTGTCCTCCTGAGGCATTAATGCCTCAGTGACCGACTGCCAGGGTGATGGGGCTGTGCTAAATGTGTCCCTTCTAGCCAGCACCTTCTCCCTGACGCCCTAATACAGTCTGGCTGGCTCACCGTTGTTTTCAGCACACATTACACAGCGACGCGCTCTGAAGTGCTGCAGGTTTCACCTTTGTGCGTTGCCCTTGGTGGGAGCTCTGCAGGGAAGCTCGAGTGATTCCACCTTTATTTAGTAATATCAGGAAGATCATCTCCTAAACACCTGGGGGAGGTGACCTGCAAAAACCAATAAGCAGGTATATTCCTCCTTGGGCTGAAAGGTGAAAGCAGATCCACCGTATCTTTGCTGCAACTGCCCAAGGGGCTGGTTGTCAGATCTTGTCACCCTTCATCAGGAGATCTTTGAGAGAGGCTGGAGTAAGCTCCCACTGTGTGCGTACCAGGACGACCATCCCACTGGGGAAAAGAGGCTAAGCAAGCTCCCATCATCAAACACCCTAAAGGCAACCCAGCTCCTCAATTTATTGGCTCAGGGGAAAAAGGGCAGGGGGGTGCTGGCCTCTGCCCCAGCCAGCGCTGAGCCCCAGCAGGCAGCTGGACAGGAACAGGCAGATTTTTGTGGTCGTTTTTGGATAACAAGGTGAAGGGAGCTGATAAGTGTGGGGGGACTCCAGACGCTGTGGGTGGTTGCTTTCTTTGACGGTATTTCGAAGCTACTACTGTTCCAGATTCCTTTCCCCCAGGCACTTGGAGTGAATAGCGGAGCTTGTTTTTATTAGTTCATCTGCTCAAAGCGGCAGCAGAGAGCAGGGAGGTGTTTTTCCGTAAACTCAGGAGGCTTATAGCCTGCAGTTTCATAATCTGACAGTTATGAGAGCAGGAATTAGAGGGCAGAAATGCTGGACCAGGCCTTTCTGCAGAGATTATAAACACTGAAACACGAGATTTTTTTCTTTTAGAAGAGCCTTTCCTAAAAGTGCAAGTGATCAACTGCGCCAAATTTATCTCCATTGGCTGATGTTTGCAGAGGCGTGAGGGGGCTTGAAGAGTACTTGACTCTGTGACTTTCTATATTAAGCTCTCTGCTTATTTAATGGATATTTACCTCCTGGGCTTTTCACAGGAGGCCACCCTGGGCTATATTAGGATAAATACTTTCAGGATATGTTTTATGGTGCCATGTCAAAAGCCTTGTGTTTTTTAGCAGCACCTTGCCAGAGGGGAGAGGACGTGCTAGCAGCTATTGTGTGAGAGGAAGCTGGTGGTTACCCTGGGAGCAGGAAGGCTTCTGCCCTCCCATCTGCCCCTGCAGTGTTGGGTGGGATTCAGCAGCTCTGGCATCACCAGAGCATCCTGGACTTCAAGACAGGAGCTGGTTAGCTGAGGTCCTCATTACAGCCAGGGGAGAAAAGTATGCTCCTCTGGAGGCTTGGCATCTCACCTTGGGACAGGCAGGCTGGCGGGACCTTCTTTGAAAGCACATCAAAACGAGTGGAAATCGGGAATGTGGTGAAAACACTGGCCCCCACCTCTTGGCGACCATTTGTATTTACCATCAGTCAACCTGGCCCGGCCAAGCACCCATGGCCAGGGGTGCTGGACGCACATAGCAAAGATAGTTCATCTCCCCAGGAATTCGTCTCCTTCGTGGAACCTGCCATCCCAAAGCTCCTCTCCATAGACCACCTTCCACAGTAAAGTCACTGTCAACTAATATTTTGCCATCGTATGGCTCAGGAACTCTAAGCTAGTTCTGATATGAGCTTGTTGACTTTCTCCCTCAGCATCAGGTTGCTTCCACATGGTTCCTGCATGTGGGTGAAGCCATAGGTACACCTGACTGGGCTCAACTCTGCGTTTCCTGCCCATCCTCCCCACCCGTCCAGCTCCTACTCTTGCTGTTCTCCTACTGCCGGGTCTAGTGGGAGGAAAGCAGAGCGGTTTGAGGTGCGCATAGCACTCACCACGTCACGGCTGCTGGGCAGCAGTGTGAAATTTTCCATCAGGGAAATGACAACCCCATTGCTGCGGATTATTAATGGGACTACTAAATAGCTTGTTTTTCTACAGAGATGAAGCAAAATGCAGGTAGAAACTATTAGCTTTGGGTAGAGGAATATAAAGGTGATTTAAAGGTAGACTCTGGGGGATTTTAAATACACTCGTGAACCAATTGACTGATTTGCCTTAGGGAAGCTGAGAGTCTGCAGCCCTGCGGGTTCAAATGGTGAGGGCTTTGCGAAAGTTTGTTCTACCATAGAGCAGGAGTAAAATGTGCTGCTAAACCAGAGGGTTTTTGTGCTGCTTTCCCCCCAGCCCTGGCTGTGAGCCAGGCTGTGTTCCATAATGTGCTGCCTTTTTTTCTTAACTCCCGAGTCCTTCCTTGAAGTGAAATGCAAAGGCTTTAGAAAAAAGGCGTGATGTTGGACCCCTCAGCAGGGGAAAGAATTCAGCAAGGGCTTCCTTGAGGAAGGGCTTTGGGGTTTTGTTTTTGTTTTTAAAATCTGGTTTGCATTGAGCTGCCTGGCTGTTCCGATTTTCCTTGTCTGAACTCACATTGTATGAACTATACCCTACATATTCATTTGTTTAAATAGCGCTTGAATTTCAGCCGCCGTCTCTGCTGTGTTTTGCCATTGTTAATGTAACCAGAGACCGGAGAGCCCTGCACTGGCCTCCCCAGAGCTGCAGTCAGTTCAAATACAAGGCTGGAGATTGTGGGGGCTTGGATCTAGAGTGGTCCAAAACTCTGGTGTCTCTGATGGAATGAAGAGGAAATTAGTTCAGACGTGTGGAGACTCTTTTGTGAATTCTTAAAAGCAAACTGGAAAGATGACGGTGTGTGGGGGGATGACTCTTCAGAATACCACTCAAGGAGAAAAGCTCATCATCCATGGGAGGCAATTCTTCAGGGAAGTCAAAGAGGTGATGCCTGATGTCCCCCTAGCAGGAGGATAACTTGTGGAGTACCCCCAGCTCCAGCAAGGAGATGTAGGAATCTACAAAGCAGCAGTGCCGGGAGCCAAGGTGTGCGCGCTCCATCTGCAGAAGGCAGGAGCAGTGTCCACCCGTGGCAGTGTCTCAAACTGAATTCCTGGTGCATCCTGCTGCAGGGGCCCGGAGTGCACACGGAGCAGATGATGTAAAGTTGTCACTGGTAAAATTACAATCGAATAGCTGCTGCGGCATGGATGTATCAACCATCTGTGCCAAAGCATCAGAGGAAAGCTTGCTGGCAAAATGCATTAAAGTGTCTATTTATGTAAACAGTCGAGGCTGGAGGACATGGGAATCTTCCTTATCAGCATCAGAGGACTTGAAATTTTCCTGTATCCAGGATGATCGAGGGAGAAGGTGAAGGGTCAGTAACTGCAGCAGCGTTAGAAAACCTGCCAGCGTGGAGGAACCATTAGGCTCTAGGTTCAAGCACTTATAATAGTCTCCCAAATAGTATTTATGTGCTTCTGCTCTGCCTGAATTAGATGTGCAGGGAAGAAGGTAACTGAAAGTTATTAGCTGTCGTGACACCCACTGATTGATTTCTCCATGTGGGAGGAAAATTGGGTTGCTCCGTGGAGAAGTGGTGTAATGGAGATGGGCAGTGGGGATTTGACAGGCTGGTGCCCCAGGTCTTGTGGTGGTGTCCAAAGTCCCGGGCAGGCTTGGAGGGCAGCGGGTGTGGATCCGTTTGTGAGCACTGCCTCCAGAAACAAGAGTGTTTTGGAGATCAGAGCGCTTTCCGCCCAGAACTTCATGGTCAGGAGCGTGCGATTCTCCACCAGTTTCAAGCCTAGTTGAACATTTTGCTGCTGGCCACAGGAGTGGCAGAGGGCAGCGCAGATTTGTCAGGCATACCAAAATGGGATCTTGCTAAGTTCACCTCCTGAGGAGGATCCAGGAACGAGCCACGGCTCACAGGGTGTGTGCTGCCTGCCTCGACCTTGTCTGGCTACACGGGGTGGTCATAGGCAAGATCGTGTCCCCTCTGACCTCTGCGGCTTCACATCAGGTCAATCCAGGACGTCTAAATTTCCCCTTCTTTAATGTGGATGGATTTGTGTCAGGCCTCTGGGTCAGGATGGAAGGGAATCCTTTTTTTTTTTGTAAAATATTTTTGATAACTCTTCCACCTCTCTTGAATTGTCTCCTGGGAGTGCAGGGACTCCAAGACCTGTTCCACACCCAGGCAGCAGCTGGTGCTGCACTAGGGACTCTGCATCACACAGTGATGTAAACCAGTGCTGCACCACCTCAACCCTGCACCCCAGCTGCTTACTCCAACTGTGGCCGTAATAGTACAGCCCAGCTTTTCCCAGCGGTGAAATATTTGATGCTTCTCCGTGTGAATCTGATTCATTAGGCTTTGATTTTTAAGGATATTTATGCATGTGTGTCCATCCCTCAGATCAGTGAGTCAGCCTCTCCTTGGACAACCTCTGTCTGTCCCAGGCTCTTCCTGGGAGTCAACAAGGTCCCATGTTCATGCACCTTCTCCTCTTCTGAGAGGTATTTCCACTTCCTCTTATCCCACGTCTCTATTTAACTCCATTGCACATCTCTCCAGCCCTGTGCCAGCTACTCTTAGCCAAGCGATCAAAGCTTTGGCAGCACAGCGAGGTTTCCCCTCCTTCAGCGCCCGCTGGCTTTGCCCAGCACAGGGCTTGTAGCTGGGGTCAACTTAATTGCCCAGCACTACTGCAGCACAGGGCACTCCCACAGCAGAGAAATGAGGTGCCCTATAGATTTGCACGTGCTGCATTCAATTAGCTCCTGCTTAAGCAGAAATTACTCTTATTAACAGTTTGATGCTGGAAACTGGAGGAGACAAGTCAATGCTAATGGAAGTGATCAGAGCTGTTAATCAGCAGGGTCACAGACTTCAAAACCCACTCCCTGTTTGTTATTGGGGGTAATTCTCTCCATGGACCTCAGGGGTTCTTCCACTTCTCAGTGACGTGAAGGATTTATGAAGTCTGGTAGGAACTCGTGTGTTTTAATGGACTTGCTCACGGAGCTCCTCCAGAGTGCCATCCAAAATGCAGGGGAGCCGTGGCCCTCGCGGTTGTTAGAAAAATGGGCTGTGCGGGTAAAGCCAAATGTATCCTGGTTCTGGAGACAGTGATTTGAAAGTTAAATGAGATTCAATGCCACTGGAAAGTGTATGGGGTTTTTATCAGATAATTCTGCATGCTTTAGGGATGAGACTATGTGGATTCCTTGACATCTACTAAAGTTTTCTTCAGCTCCCTGGATGGGGAGCTTAAGTGTCAATCCCTTCCTGTTAATTTAGTTCAGAGGCTGGAAGTACTGGGGCTGCCTTAGATGCTATCATTACAGCTGTTGTTTCAGCTGCCATCTGCACCGTCCTGTTATCTCTGCTCAGGCAGTGCTGAGCCGAGACTCCGGCTCAGTGAAATGGGAAAATGATGTGTGCTTTTGAAACTCACTTCATCCCCACGCGGATGAAAAATCACTGCTCTCTGCAGATAGTCGGGTGTTCCTCTCTGCTCCTTCTTTGATTATTGTGGTTGTTCCCCTTGGGTGGGAGCCAGCAAACTCAGCTAGAGCTTCTGGAGCACCCTCTGCAATTGTTTTCATCTGTAAGTGCTCCTGATTGCTGATTGTTGGTGATTTCCCAGGGAATAGTCGATATTTTCCCCAGTTCCCCTGGTAGGAGTTGGTCCTGATGCTGTCAGTGCCCATGGCTCTGCCCTGCTGCCACCCATGTCCTCGCAGAACTCCTTCCCACCCTGCTCAGCCCCCAGTGGGAGAGGGGACAGAAGCCGAGTGCTTTTCCCTCGTCTCTGCTGGATTTCAGCTCTTTGTTATAATTGGTTTTTTTGCTGATGTTAGGAAATGACCGGCTTTTCCCCCGTGGACGTCTGTCAGCAGTAGA
>NW_010404146.1:550-14335 GCF_000710305.1 Buceros rhinoceros silvestris | reverse complement strand
TACAGAGGATCCTTTTTGTATTTTCCCCCTCCTCCTGTACCTTCACAAGTACTAATGGGGAGATAAGTTTCAAACTTGGTTTAGATTAACTAGAAGTAGAGGGCTTTAAATCTCAAGTACTTACAAGGTGTGACCAAGTGGAAATGCAGCTTTTGTTCAGCTTAAGCTCCTTCAAAACCTGGGCAGAGAGATGAGCCAGTTCATGTTTTTCTTGCATTTTCTGGGATAATATTCATGCAGAAATCTTGAGCAGAGAGAGATAAGGAGTTCAGGCAAGAATATCTGCTGTGCCTCCTGAGAGTGGTAGAGAGAGCCCAGCCGCAGTGCTTGGGGAAGGAGAGCATGGTCTGCAGGTCCTGATTTATGGTCCTGGGCAGGGATAGCCTGTGGCAGGTCCCTTTAGGGTTGGTCGATGAGGATCTCTGCTGTGCTTGGGGCTGGCCCCCTCATTTGCCCCCTGGTTTCTGGGTGGACAGGAGGCAGTGGTGCACGGGGCTGTGGCCCTTCATGGGCAGTTGGGGCTGGGGAATTTGGATACTGGACATGATTGCTCAGCAAGGGTGTGGAGGAGAGGAAGGTCTTGCACCAGGTGGGACTCAGCTCCTGCCTTCTGCAGGTGTGGGGTGGGAAGGGGCATTTGTTGCTTGGAATGGGGAAAGAACAGGTGGAGGGTGAGGAGATTAGTGTCGGTGGTGGAAGGGGAGTCCCTCCTGTGCAGACAGCTCTGCTTTCTCTGAAATGAAAGCTGCTTTCCCCCCTTTCTTACAGCATTACTTGCTGTAGCATGAAATATTCAGCGTCTCTTCAGCCCGTAACCAAATCCTCCTTTCCCATGCAGTGACGGGATGACACTGGACTTGTTTGCTTGTCTGTCAAAGTCATTTCCTTCTAATAAATGCCTATAAATCCTGAACTTCCCAGCAGTCCTCCTCTAGCCCACTGAGCGGTGAGCACGCTGCCCTTTCCGTGTCTCCAGCCCCAGGAGGAGCAAAGCAGAAACCTCTGCAATCCTGCTACTTTCTGAATTGTTTTATTTAACCTAATTTGGCAAAGGTTGGGTAGAGGAAACCTATTGGTCTATCGGGCTCTGATAAAGCACAGCTCAGCTTCACGCTGCTGGACCCAGGGCAGTAGTTAAAGCCCGATGCCTTTTAAGGAGCCCCAAAGACAACAAATGTTGCGGCTGAAAATATGTGTGGTTTGAGTTTCTATTTATAAAGTAGCAAGCGACTCTGGAGCCGTGAGGAGCCACATTTACCAAAGGGAACCAAAGTGGGTTTTGGGATGGCCACGGCTCAGCAGGTGCGCCAAGGCAGGGGGAATAACGTGGGTGTGATGAGGGCAGGGCATGGAGAAGGTTCGCTGGTCAGCTGAGGACCCAGCCCTCTAACCCCCTACCTTTGTCTATCTCCATACTGCTGCCTGTCCCGTCGCTTCTCCCTACAAGTGATGGGGAATCGGGCATGGGAGAGGGCAAAAAAGGGCACTTCATTTTGTTAATTAATAGTTGCTTCCATTCATCAGAATTTCTTGCGTTTTGTCCCAGGACTCGTGGTCTGGCTCCTGTTTCGAGGTAGACATGAAGCCTGCCTGCACCCATGCAGAGGGTGGAGAGGATCTTAATGGATCAGTGTCAGGTTGAAAATCACGTCATTGTGTGACCTGTTTGATTTTTTTCATATATATATATTAAAAATCTGCAAGTGATGAGTCAGTAAAATGTTGTTGGTGTTTCCTGTGAAATAGCTGAGGTCGGTATTTTCTTTCTGTTATTTTTCCTTAGTTGCCATGGTAATGATTTCAGAAGGGTTTTATTCTGCAGCCATTCGAATGAAGTTAGAAGTTTTCACGGTCTTCTGGATCTGCTTGCAGAAGCAGAGCCCTTGGGATCAGGAGGGATCGGCCTCCTGGCCAGTCACCCCATCCCTCTCTTTGTGCTATGGCGAGACAGACAGGGTGGTTTTTCTATTCTATTTATTTTATTGTTACTTTATTTATTAAGATAGAGAGGAAAGACTTGGGGGTGCTTCTGCTCTTTTGTGCTGACATCCCCAGGGGCAGAAGCCGGGCAGAACCATGCTTGGCCACAGCCTGGAGCTTGCCAGGGGGGAAATGGGGATGGACGGATCCACGCCAGCCATACGTGGGGTGCAGGTCTGATGATGATGAAGAGCCTCTGCCTTATATGGGTCACATTGGGAGGAAGGCAGGAGTAGAAGCCTTGTACGCTCTGTGCACCGTCTGCCAGGGCACTTGGGTTCACTTCATCATGCAGCGGGGCTTGTCTTTCAGGAACTGGAACACGTCCCCAGCGTGGCTTCTGGTGCTTTTAATGACCCCGGCCCCTGTCCTCACCTTTTTCCCCACTCATTGCCTGCAGCCTCACTTGCTCAGCAGACACCTCGGAGCCCTGGGCACAGAAAGGAGCAGTGTGTGGCACCGTCTTATGCCCAAATGGAAATGGAGCATGTCCCTTCTGCCATGAGAACCTTGTACGTGAGCTTCTACTCAGTTTAAAAGAAAAAAGCCCCTGGAAGAAATACATTACAGCCTGTTTCTGAATGCTGAAAAACAGCAGGGTGCTGGTCCAGCTCAGAGGTACCCCTCAAGGCAACACTTAGTACCTGGGGACACCTTCTCTCGCCTCCTCCTGTCCCCCACGACCGTGCCCTGCTTGGTGCCAGGCAGGGTGCAGAGAGCATCCCCTCCTCGCTGCCCCAGTTCACACCCTACCAGGCAGGGTGACGTCCGGGCAGGCGCTCGTGGCTGCCTCCTCCCCACCGCCTTCGTTTGCTCCGTGGTGTTTATGAGAGATGCTGCGCTGTCTGCTCCTATTTTATGTGCTGCCAGAGCTTGTCAATGTGCTGTCTGGTACATCAACAAATCGACACTACACAAACAGAGAGCTAACAAGGAATGATTTATCCAGGACACCATGTCTGTGTGTCCAGCATGGCGAGGTGTCCTGGAAACAAAATTCAGTATTTACCAAAGACTCATTGGAGGAGCTGGTGTTTCGTGCTGCAGCTGAATCGCACTTGTATCTCGTTCTTTCTGGGTGTTGCTCGTTTAATCACAGGATGCTTTCTTTTTAATTAGTCACTGCTGCTACTGATGAGAGAACTAGCAGACTTCTTTAAATGGAGAAGCTGAGGTTGTGGCAGATGTGCTGTAATTGGGGTGGTGGGCAGAAGCTTGGTGCTGCAAAGAAACCCTGGGGTCCATACCTCAGGCTCTGCATCCCAGCAAAATGCATTTTTCAGGGCAGGTCTGGGAGGGTTTTGTTTTCAAAATACATCTTTTAGTCCCAGGAAGGATGGTACCTCCCCAGCTGCTGTGTTGTGGTCCTCGGAGGGGAAAGCTGCTTGGTTTTACTGGCTCTTCTGCTCCGCGCCTAGCGAGGACCTGTGGAGCCGGTTGCGTGCCCTGGCCAGTGGCTCTCCCAGGGACATTATGTCTTGAGCTGGTCAATATTGTTTTGATTAGACAGTTATTGTCAGAAAATGGCAGTTTATCAAACTTGAAGCTGTTCATGGGAGGGGAGCAGTTTCAATGAACTGGCTTGAAAAAAAGATTTATTGAAAAACATTGTCTGAGATATTTGAAATGTCCATTTAAACAGTTGAGGAACAAAATGTTTCATATTCTTCCTCGAGCTGACTTTTATTTATGTTTTTTAATTTCAGTTGATTTACAGTACAAAGCAAATGGATAAGGGAATAGGGACTGGAATGGAGGGGAGAGCTTTCAAAGTTCTGGGCACAAAGTGTTTCAGTTTGCCAGTTCTGAAACTCTGCATTCCTGTTTGGGATAGGATCACAATTTCACTTCCCATGGGAGAGAAAAGCTGCTTTCCGGCTGTATTGTAATGATGTCTAAGGAAAGAGGTCTCGGACATGTCTGTGATTTCTCTAGAGGAGATGCATCTTTTAAACAGTCTTATTATCTATACTCTTCTCTGGCTGCCTGGAAACCCCGCAGCTGGCACTCTTGGAAGAGTTTGACTCCCCACTGCCTGGCTGCGATCCCCTTGGGCAGGATCCCGCTCTCAGCCCACCTCTATTTTTGTAAATAATTCTCGGTGGTGCTTGTGGCAGGGGTCCAGGCGGATGCCCCATGGACTGGCTGCAGCAATGTGTCCCTTGAAAGGGATGTGGAGCTGTTGCAAGGAGCTCATGAGCTGCCCTGGGGACTCCCCCGAGTGGTAGTGAGGGGCTTGGGGGAGAGCGCTCCACAGCCAGCTGCAAAAATCCTCTGAGTAATTCGCATTGCTCTATCTCGGCTGTTAGGGAGGTGGTGTTCCCTGAAGCAAAATAACTCCTCGATTGCAGCCAGGTCTGGTTTTGCAGTGAGCTTCCAGCAGATGCTCACCTCACCCCACCCTGGCAGAGCTCCAGGCTGCCCCAGAGACCCTCCTCTTCTCCTGCCCAGGTGGAAGGGAAGCTTTCCCTTGCGCTTTCAACCTATTTTGGCCGTTAATCTTAGAATTTTGGATATTAATTCTCACCTCCTGTTCAGGAGATCTGCCTCCATTTTTATTACCAGTGCTCAGCGTCTCAGACATTAAAAACAGTTTCTTGTGAGAGAAGTGGAAAAGAGCGTGTGGAGGAAGGGTTTTGGGGCCAGGCAGCTTTTTTAGGGTGACGCAGGGGCAGGTGGATGGATCCAGCACTGCTGTGGGTGCTGAGCATCACCACAGCACACAGGCTGACCCAGAGCCCTACCACATCGATGCCGGGGGGTTTTGTGAGGTGGGTAGGCTGGGAGGGATGTTTCATTGCTGGGAGTGTCCTGGCTCTTGCAGTGGGTGCTGGGGGTCCTGGGAGCATTGCTGCGTAGCACTGCTCCCCAGACCACCCAGCTGTGCCCTGCCGGTGCCTCCCGTCTAGATTCATACATCCCAGTAACATCTTCAACCAGAAGGTGCTCGTGGAGCGTGAAGTTTCATTAATCCACTCTTATAAGATGACCTCTCTGCCGGGGCTGGTTGGCTTTTCCGTGTCGGACCCTGTGGGAGAGGGATGTCATGGCTGCGGGTGATGCTGGGCGCTGTTCACACATCGAGGCACTTAACCGGGTCGTGCCTGCAGGGCCACTTTGATTTGGCAGTGCCGTCACAGAGGGGAAACAGAGAGTGGAAATCAACCTTCGGGGCCCAGGTTAGCGGTGCTGATGGATGAGAAGGAAAGCTTCCAGGAACACGTTTCCTTTCCAGCTGTATCGCTGCGGTACCGGTAACAGCACAGCCTGCCTCGGCGCTGGGGCACTAGTGAATGAGTTGGCATTTTTTTTGTAGACTAATGTAGAATTTCAGCTCTTTGAAATTGTCCCGAGGTGCAGCTTGACATACAAGTTTTCAGCCTATTTATTACTTCGTGTTTGAGTGTTCCCGTAGGTAATTGATTTTAAACCAGGGCTGCGTTTAATATCAGGAGCTGGAGCATTTGTACTTTAGCTGTGGATCGGTGAGGAGGTGACTTGGGCTGTGTGTCTGGTGTGTTTGGCAAACTCCAGCCAAGGGATCTGTTCCTCAGCGAGGATATTTGAGGTACAGGAAGTGTTCGACACCCCGCTTTTTTTTTTTTTTTTTTTCTTTACAGTGCTGCTGTTTCTCCCTTTGCTATCCCTTGAGCATTTCTGTGTCATCACAAGCTCCCACCAGTATCAGTGCAAGTCTCCAGGGATTACAATACCACGCCGAGATAACATCAGACCAGTTTGGGCCCTCATCTATCGTTGTACTGGGTTGGAGGAACTTGAGCTGCAAGGGCTTGGCCGGCTGTGCCTGGAGACTTCAACCCTGAGAAAGAAAGGGTTGAATGCCCGTATGGATTTATCTGTTTATTTGCCAGCACGTATCTGTGAAGCCTTTGGTCACTCTGAAACACAGCTGATCAAGTACTGACCTTGGCCCTGAGCCATCCCTTCTCCTGGCTCCCATGGTGGTGGGTTGCCTCATGTGCAACCCTACAGCTTGTGCTGCACCACGTGCTGTGGTGTGACAGCTTCTGGTCTGTTGGAGGATGTTTTGGGCCAGACATGAAGGTGTTTCATGTAAACGGTGGGATCAATCAATAGCACGTGGTGCACATTGGCTTCTGCTCATGGTGTAGCATCTGCACATCTGGCTGTAACCGACCACGGTGCTCAGACATCTGAAGCTATGGGTGGTTCCATGCGAGGATTTAGAAACGTATACGAGTTAAGTGTCAAACTACCCCTTAGAGGAATCCAGACCTGGTGTGCGTAAGGACTTTAGTGAACTACCCAGGTGCTGCCCCGCAGGGCACCTTGGTGTGGCCAACACAACCCCATGGCCATCTGCCAGCAGGACCTCGGCTCCTGATTTTAATGAAGCCTTTAATCACAAACATGCTGTTGGGACCGTGTGTTGGGTTAAATGGGGAGAAGGGATCTGGTACTGCAGATGCTGCTCCTGCCTTCACCACTGAGCGATCCTAAACAGCCTACACCACCGGTTTTTGTCTTCTGCCATATGTTTTGCAATAATGCCCGCCCACCCGTCGGGGAAAGCGCAGCACGGGGTGTCTGCAGGCATTGTTGGGAACCCTCTGTGAAAGATGCTAGAAAAACATGAAAGGTATTAATTTAGGTCTAAGATGACTGGAAGTCTGTTTGTTAAGGGTATTTCATACCTCTATTTTTAGATTGCCAGTCTGGAATGCCAGGATTGGGCCCGTCCTCAGTAGCACTGTTTGGGGCCTCCTAATAATGAGATTTTTTTTGAGCTATTCCAGTTATATCACCTCAAATCTCTGCTTTTGAAAAATCTTCGCTTAAATCTTTTGATGAGGTACTAAATAAAAACTCAGGCCCTAAAAGGACATTTATATGCAAAACCGATCTGACTTTTCCTGCTGCATAAGGCAAACAGGTTTGGAGGATGTGAAAGCGTTAAGACTCAGCACAGACCACTTCTACATAAACCTCCTGAGGTGGTACTAAAGCTGCAATTAATGTCTATAGATTTACGTGCTCAATTTACAACTGCTGTATAAACCTTCAACGCTCCGTCAGTATTTTTCTTCTCTCTCTCCCAGATTTCGAATGAGCTATTGCCATTTTCCCACCACCCCATTAGCATCGATATTCCTGCGCTTGTGGTATTGGGGCTTGTTGTATTTCCAGGTATAATTTTGGATATGGAGTTGTGCTTACTGGCTCCCCTTCCTCCTCTTCTTTCCCCAGCCAGAGGAGCTTACCAATGCCCTGGAGATCAGCAACATAGTCTTCACAAGCCTCTTTGCCCTGGAGATGCTGTTGAAAGTCCTCGTTTATGGTCCTTTTGGCTACATTAAGAATCCGTACAACATCTTTGATGGGATCATCGTGGTGATTAGGTACAAACCTAAAGCTTTCTTTGTGTGTTTCTCCTCGTTTGGCAGATTTATAAAACAGAAAGTAATGGCGACTGGGTATAAATACCTTCCTGTGACATTTTATACTTCTCCGCTGTGAATTACTGCCCTTAGACACAATTGCTAATACATGTCTTGGGGTATTTTATGGTCATTTTAGAGAAGCCCAAGCAGAAAGCTCTCAGTCCCAATGTCCTGGGAAAAAGTCTAGGTTCTAAAGGGTACAACCAGTGCCTGATGAAGCAGCTCTCTGGTTCTTTGGCTTGTGCAAAGGCTGAAATTGCCCCTGCAGCTGCAGCCGCTGATTTGCAGGTGTGGTTCTGACACTCTAGCGGGGCTCTGCTCTTTTCCAGCCTGGACGGAGTCCAGTTCGCCAGGAGCACTGGCAGTGCATCTCTGCCCACTTTGCATCCCTCTTCTCTCTGAATTTCACCCTCCTTTTGCTTCCTCTCCTCCATGCCTTTGCATTAGGCTTTTTCTTCCCATCCTGCAATGCTCTTTTTTTCTCCTGCAGCGTGTGGGAGATCGTGGGCCAGCAAGGTGGCGGGCTCTCGGTCCTGCGGACCTTTCGTCTCATGCGAGTTTTGAAGCTGGTCCGCTTCATGCCAGCCCTCCAGCGCCAGCTTGTAGTCCTCATGAAGACCATGGACAATGTGGCCACATTCTGCATGTTGCTGATGCTCTTCATCTTCATCTTTAGGTGAGTGCTTCTGATTCCCCGTCCTGAGGTTGCTCTGGGTTTTTTGGTGGGAACCCATGGTGAGGTGAGGAGGTGGAAGAGCTCATACCAGAGCATGGCTGAGCTGAATGGTCCCAGGAACAACGTGCCTGGCCAGCACTGGCAGCCCTGACTGAATTGTCTCAACTCTGCTCAAATGAGACATTTGTCTTTGCAAGATGATTTACAAGGAAATTCTTTCAGCTGGATGATTCCTTGACATCACCCCGACAACAAGTCAGTTCTGCTTTCTGACTAGCAGAAAGCCTGGTACTAAAAACATCACCAAGGAGAGGGTGATGTTCCCAAAATAAAGTCAGCTGTGGTGGTGCTTGTGCTCTTGCATGGCCTCCTCTTCTGAGAAGTGGAAATGTTAGAAATAGGCTTGGCAAAGTCCTCGATTTCTGGATTTTGGTCAAGATTTTGAGAAGAGCCTGTCTCCTTGTAACAGCCAGCGCTGGTGTTCCAGTAATCCAGGCACTGGGAAGGCTGAAGAATGCCAGTTTCTTCCATTATGTGCCTTCTCTCAACGACAACTGAGATGTTTCACTCCAAAACCACCATTTTCAGCCACGGTGTTCGGTAGAGCTGTAAATAATTTGATTATTTGGGTTATTGGCTGAGAGCAGGGGAAGACAAATTATTCTTTTAGTATCAATCTAAAATGAAAGGTATTCTGTTTTATTGTCAAAACTGAAGAAGCTGCTTTGGATCCCCTGATATGCCTCGTTCAGGCATTTCACAGAAACCCTTTTTGTCTTCCTAATTCAATTTTAGCCTATTGTGCTGAAAATGTGTCATTGCAAAACAGAAAGTCAAAACATTTTGTTGAGAAAAATGTTGAAACACAATGGTTTGACTTAAAAAACCCCCAAAAAACAAAGTGGAAGAAAAATAAGGAGCAGGCATGCTTTTTGGTTGAAACTTTTTGACAGATTTGACCCAGATTCACAACTGATCTTGAGGCATGTTCTTCAGTGAACGAACGATTCATCTTTAAAAAAAAAAAAGAACTCCCCAGGTGAAGTCAGGAGACAGTCCTGCTGTATGAGTACTGCTTTGTCCTGTGGTCCCCTTGCTGAGCCCCTGCTCTCCCCCCATGCAGCATCCTGGGGATGCACCTCTTCGGCTGTAAGTTTGCTTCGGAGCGAGATGGTGACACGCTGCCCGACAGGAAGAACTTTGACTCCTTGCTCTGGGCCATCGTCACCGTTTTCCAGGTACAAAACGGAAGACGCCTCAGCTCCTGTGGAGCTTTGGGGCTGCAAGGGCTGGGGTCATTTTCCAAAGCGTCTGTCAGAGCTTAGTGAAGCCTCTTGCCGGGGAAGGGAAAGGACCCAAACCCACAAGCGCAGGATCACAGGGGTTTTCAGACTGTTTTCCAGAATAAATCAGAAAGCTAACGAAGAGGGGGCTGCTGAGGCAGGAGGCTCTCGCATTTGCAGGGTACGGGCTGAGTGGGTGAAAGTAAGTGCAGAGGGTGGAGATGGAGCAGAAGAAAGCAGGACCATTCCCAGTGATGTTTCAACAAAGAACAGAATCCAGGTTAAGCCCATAATTGATATGTGCAGTTTTTTGATCTAACAGTTCTGAGCTCTGTAATTGCGGGATCTGTGAAGGACTTTTAGCTGTTCTGGCTGACCAAAGGAAAGATTCGACCCTCGTGACATTACACCTTACGGCTGAACGTGTCTTTTGGTGCGGGTGGGACCCAGGCAGTACGGGCAGAGTCCTTACCGGCAGCATGGGAGTCCCGGTTGCTTTGGTCCTGTCTCTTCTCTGGCTTGGAAGATCATTTGGGCCAGATTTATCCTCCTGTGGTTAGAGCTATGGTGGATACCCCAAAAGGTGGATGTTCATTTGGCCTATCCAGAGCACAGATACCCAGCCAGGCTTGGGGAAAACAGCACCCTGTCTTCCAGTATCTCCATTTTCCTGATACCTTTCCTCTGCAGATTTTGACCCAGGAAGACTGGAACAAGGTCCTCTACAACGGCATGGCATCAACCTCCTCCTGGGCTGCTCTCTACTTCATCGCTCTCATGACCTTCGGCAATTATGTTCTCTTTAACCTGCTGGTGGCCATCCTGGTAGAGGGTTTCCAGACGGAGGTAATGTCCTCACGCTCGCGCCTTTGCTTCCTTCTAAAGTTTCAGGGCATCCAGATCCTGGAAATTGATTTCTGAGATGGACAACAATACGGTTACTGGAGTGGCACTTGAAAAAGAAGTGGGTGAAAATATTAGGTCGTCTTTCTCTCTTTTTTTTTTTTAATTTGTTTTTTTTTTAGCCACAGTGCAATTTAATACAGCAAGCCCTCAAACGAAGGGCTTAAATGAAAAGCATTGTTAGCGTTAATGCAGGAGTGGGAATTCAGCGGTGAGTCAGGCACTGCGGATGGGATCGCTGCTGTGACAGTGTCTTTGAAACAGTTCTCCTCGTGTTTGTCAGCCACATTAAAGCCTCTCCTGAAAACTTACGCAGGCTGGTAAGAGATTAGTGACACAATTATGATTTTTGACGGTATGCATTCACGAAGCTCTTCCCGTTTCCAGCCCTGCAATGCTCTGCACATTTTCTAGTACGTGATTTCTGGTCTTTGCCATCTGCTTGCTCGGGCTGGGAACTTCCCTGAGACATCCCGGATTGCTGGCAGCTTTCCTGGAAGGGCAGGAGGACACTTAGGTTTGAACTCGAACTTTTTTTTCATCCTCCTGCCTTCCCAGCTGTCCAACTCGGAGTGAGTGAGCAAGTCACTTGGTCCCCAGAGTGGGGGACCTGCAATGCCCGCTCGCTCTCTGCAAAAATTGTCCGACTGTCCAGGAACATCAGTAATGAGAGGACCTGTACACCCTGCCCGGGGGGTTGGAGAGGTAACTATAACCTAAAACTGCTCACTGGGATCTGCTTGTATAGGCCGTGCTTTTTACACACTCTCTCTGATTTTGATAAGCATTTGGGGATGACTAAATATTAATGAAGATTTGTTGCTTGTGTGTCATCATATCCTACCCCCCGTGAACAGCCGTGCACGGAACTGTTTTAAATATTATTATTTTTGGAACACAGTTTAGAGTTAAATTAATGGAGTCATACCGGAAGATAACATGAAGAAATTTTTTTTACTTATCATGTCTCTCTGTGTTGGTGCTTTTCTTTTTTACTTGTTATTGTTGTAGCTGTTTCTGTCTGTAAATCCCCCCATCATTCAGCCGGGAGGACCTGGCAGTGACCTCCCCTTCAAATAGCACAATGTTCCCTTCCCCATGCGAGAAGAGGCAAAAAGCTCCTTGTGATGCTGGCTCTGACGCCAAACCTCTGTCTGTTCAGTGTAGCAAACTGATGCTCCGAAGGTCACCGAAGTGGGAGATCACCTGCTGCACCCTCTCCTTAGAGAAAAGGACGCAGCCTTCAGGTGCAGCAGCCCTTTTTCCAACCCCTGGTTCTTGAGGGAGGCTGACACCTCTGGTCCTTGGCTCAGCCCGGTTTTTCACGCTAGAGCATCCCCGTGCTCACCCGCCAGCATGTTCCCGCTCCTGCACACCCGGCCACCGAGTGCCTGTTTCCCTGGGCAGCAGTTTATCCCGCGCTTGCTTTGCGGCCAGCTGCTGCCGTGGTGTAACCCCCTGTAAATTCACGTCCTGGCTTAATGCGCTGCTGTTTTATTCCAATAACCATGTCCTTGAGGGTGCATCTTCCCTGGAGTCAGGGGAACCACCTGCAGCACCCTCCAAATTTGCTTTCAGCTGGTTTTCGCAGCAGGGCTGCCCCATCACCTGCCCCTCCTTGTCCTCTGCCGGGGCAGTGCCGGGCTGGTCCAAGCCAGCCCCAGGGTTTCTGTGCAAGCTTCCAGTCTGCCTTAAGCACAGTGTAAATCAGGGAGTAACTTCAGGTTCAGGAAAGCACTGAGGCAGCCTGGAGCTAGTGATGCTCGTGCTGGGATTGAGAGGAGAGTGCAGGGGCCAGGACCAAGTGCAGCCTCTGAAGATCAAACCCTCTCTGGCCAGTGCTGCCCAACCGCAGTAATTTCAGTGAACCCGCACCAGATTTCTGCTTTGATGGTATTTGAATAATAATCTTCCTTCCAGATCAATGTTATTCTGAGTTCTCCACGTTCTTGCAGTAAATTGCAATGGGATCAAGAGATCCCTCGGCTTAACCCGAGTTTCCCACAACAGACAGGGAGCAAGTGTCTGCTGGAGGTCAGGAGCCAGGTCTGGCCTTGCTGGTTTGTGTTTATTCGGCTTTGCTGGTGTGTAGCTCTGCAAACGGATCCTGGTTTGGCTTCTGCTGGGCAGCGCACAAAGGATCCTCTCCTAAGCAGAATTAACAGAGAGATCATCTCTCACTATAAACAAACTGCAGCATCTCCCTCCTGTGATTGCACTTGACCCTTCTTCTGAGTTGGGTTTGGTTGCTTTTGGTTTGATTTTTTTTTTTTTTCCGTTCTCCTTCAGATTTCTGGGCTGAAACGCAATCCCAGGGCCGCTGCCTTTATCTCCCTGGTCCTTGAGTGCCTTTCCTCAATCTGCAAGCACCTCGTTAATTTTAGTGCATGGCTTTGCAGCCGCAGTTGCTAGGCAGCAGATGTCTATAAGCAGTTGAGAAACAAAAAGAACCTGTTCCAAACTTTAAATACGGAGCAATATATTTTGCAGGGTTGAAGGTTTTGAGTTTTTTTTGGCCCCTTTCTTTTTCTTTGTAACCTGCTTCTCTCCTGCAAGAGGCACACACAGGACTTTATGCAACGTGGTTATTTTTGACGGCGTGTTCTGAGACTCGGCTCGAGCCTGGCGCTGGTGCGGGGAAGGTGAACAGGGAACTCCGTTTGATCAATCTGCTAATTTGAAACTTCTGCCTGACCTCGGGGTTCCTGCCCTGGGGTCTTCTCTCTGAAGCAAGTAGTGGCTCCTCTTTGTAAGGCATAAAGCTCCTCTCCTGAAGAACTTCCTAATAATGTTACCTGCAAAGTGGATTCTTCCATCGGTAATCTCCCCAGTTCCGTGTCCCCTTGTCCCCCGCCATCTTTTCTTGTGGGTTTGTTCATTCCCTACCTTTGTGCCCCCTCCTTTCCTGGCAGCCCCGGTCCTCCAGCCCCTCCATCCTTTCCTCTGCAGGATATTACATACTCTCTGGATTTAGCATCCTTGGAGAAACAGGGACTTTGACTTCTTCTGGGCTTCAGCTAGAGGGAACAGTCCCTTCTCCCTCAGTAGGCATTTTGGACGCTGTTTTCTTGCATCCCTTGCCTTTTGCATTCCTGTCAGTTTCAGCGGGATTTTCCTTCTGAAGGAAAAGCGTTTCCATGTTTTCTCTCTCAATGGCTTTTCCACATCTCTCTCTGTTAAAACTGAAGACTTTAAATTAAGTGTCCATTACATAGCTAGCAAGACACCATTGTCCAGACATCCAGATTCCAAAGGTGATTAAACTCTTCATCCCAGTAGAGTGGGATGAGTTTTGATTCCCATGTGGCAACCAGAGGAAAGATCCATTGCCCTGTAGGCAAGAAATTAAGCTGGTGGGACAACCAGTGCCCGCCTGCTGCAGCATGCAACCTCCTACAGCCCCATGGGACGGGACCTGGCACAGCCGAGCTGCCAAAACGTGCCTATGAGTGTTGGGAGAGCTCCCCTTGAGGAATGGGAACCACAACGAGGTGAAAAATGACGTGTGCTTTCCAAGTGG